>NW_010323756.1:0-2175 GCF_000700745.2 Antrostomus carolinensis | reverse complement strand
CCCAAACCATTCTATGATTCTATGATCTAATCCTTTTATATTAATCTAGAAGTCTATTTCAGATATTGCTCCTTGGAAATTATTAGAATAAATGAAGTCTAATTAAACTGTGATATTTAGGGTAGATGAGCTGAGCAACTCAAAGTTTCACCAGCTGCAGGCAATTGCCTCTGGAACTTAATGGCTTAGAGAGAAACATTCCAGGAAAGGGAAATGCTTTCAGCCCTTATCAGAATTAAAACCTTCAAATGATGCAAGTTAAACAGTCGTTCTTTCCCAAGCTGTGGCCCACAGTGATGGGTTTGAACTGTTTCCAGACATATGTTTAAGACTTCCAAGAGAACAAGGATGTTTCTGGAGGACTTTTTTATTAAGACTGGTTTGCAATTTTCTTTCAGAATGTTTGTTTTTTTTTTTTCCAAGCAGAAATTTATATTTAAATTTTTTAAAAATACAGTCCTTAAGATGAGAAAGTTTGATTCCAACTTTACAAATTGTTTTGGGGAGGATGTAGAAAGTGCCAGGAAAAAAAGACTTCCAGCACTGTGAGTCTGGAGAGCCTTAGAGGCTGCTAGCCTCAGGGCAAGGTAAGGTGCTCAAGGTCCCACATTCAGCCCCTTCACCGCAGTTTCCTGGTCCTGTCCGCTGCCACTGGGCTAACATTTCCAGGTGTCCTGATTCTGCTGCAGGGCACTAAGATAGAAAATATAGACCAGTTCTTATATTTAATTTTGTAAAAAAAAAAAAAAAATCCATTTCAGAGCTAAGAAGAATTTGGAGGTCTTTTGTGACTTGGGACAAAAGTTTGACTGTTTCTCAATCCAGCTTTAATTGTAATTAGCACTTAAATGAATAATCCTGTCTTATTTCAATAAAAATGTTGAGTAACACTTGAATTTTATTCCTACTGCAATCATTGTCACAGGCATGACTATACTTCCAGAATGTTATTTGATTTTGTGCTACGCTTGCTGAGTAAAAAAATATAAGCTTATGCCCTGCTGGTATTTGGAGAAAGGGACAAAGACCTATTTTTGTTAAAATGAAAGTAGAAGCCAAGTCTGTGCACAACAGATGTGTGTGGGATACTTGCTCTCAGGAAATTTTAGGCATGATTCGTAAAACACAACTTAAACCTTTCTTGTAAGAACATGAGGAACCTGGGAGAAAAATGGATGAAGAGCTGCTAGTCCAGGATATGAAACCAGAGATGGAAGAAGTAACAAATAGCTACTGTAACTGAAGGAGAGGTGTAGGAACTTATAAACATAAGCCTGAAGGTGCCAAGCTGAGCACTAGTGATGACAGACACTGTGAGTAAGAACTAATATAAATAAAAGTAAATCTAATCAAGTGAAAACATCAGTCTCTGATGAAGAATGATGATGCGAGATTATTTGGATTAATGTTGGAAATCTCTGTGAATCCTTTAGATTAGATTTGATTTTAAATAAAGATCCTTGTAATTTTGAGACGAGTACTACTGCAAATTCATTTCATTATGAGAGACTATAATGTTGGATATCTAACCTATGAACAACATGGGGCATTTCTCATCTGAAAATCAATGGAATCCATGAGACACGAGGGTCTTTTAGACTTTGGGCAATTAGTAAAAGCTATAAGAAAATGGTTGGCCATGGAAAAAGAACAAGTGATCATGAGTTGCTTTACTTTAAATGGAAGGACAAACAAAAGCAAATCTGCAATGCAGGCTCCCCATTTCAGACAGGTGAACTAAGAAACTCTGGGAGCTGGTTAATTAAGTCAAATGGACTAAAAAGATAAGGAAACATATGGGAGACCTGAAATGTTTTTAAAACAAACAATGCAAACAATAATGCAAACAATAATCTTGGTTTTCACTACAAATAGTTAGAACAATAAATTTAAAGGAAGTGGTGCTCAGATGTAATCCAGTGAATAAAAAGCTGAGAAAAGATTTCTGCTTATTGGGAAGAGTAGGGGAAAAAGATTGGCTAAAATAAGCTCAAAATTCAGAAAGATTTTTGGAATAAGGCAAGAAATATCAAAAGTCTACAAGTTAGTTTATAGAAGACTAACACAAATCATAGGAAGTTCCCTAGCCACTAAATGAAAATGAAATAAAAACAGAGGGGTAGAACAGCTATGACACAAGACAGAAGAAAATAAAATAAAATAAAATAAAATAAA
>NW_010323755.1:0-3545 GCF_000700745.2 Antrostomus carolinensis | reverse complement strand
AGTAAAATAAAGTAAAATAAAATAAAGTAAATCAGAAACAGCAAAAGTATTTCTGAGCCGTTACCCTGTGAATTACATGGATGTGTGGTGGGAGGCTGAGTGTTCATCTTCAGACTCCGCGGTGGCTGAGGTCTGCCCCAAGATGTGTGGAGCCTCAGTAAGTCACCAGAAGATCCTCAGAGACACCTACGTTTGCTGTAGATCTGTGACAGAGTCATTGGTTGTTTATGGTACTTGGAGACAAGCCCAAAGGGAGGAGAATTGGTTAAAAAGGAGAGTTGCAAAATACCTCAAGCTTCAGATCTGTGTCTTCTTTGCTGAGTAGGAATATATACTAGAATCATGGAATGCTGTGAGCTGGAAGGGACCCACCAGGATGATGGATCCAACTCCTGTCCCTGCACAGGACAATCCCAACATTCACACCATGTCCCTCAGGGCCTTGGCCAAATGCTGCTGGAATCTTGTCAGCCTTGGTGCCATGAGCACCTCCCTGGGGGCCTGTTCCAGTGCTCCACCACCCTCTGCCTCAAGAACCTTCTCCTCATGGCCAATCTCACCCTCCCCTGCCACATCTTCCTGCCATTTCCTCTGCTCCTGGCATTCATGGGTGGCCAGAGAGAAGAGATCAGCGCCTGCCCCTCCTCTGCCCCTGGGGAGGAAGTTCTAGACCCCCAGGAGATCTCCTCTCAGTCTCCTTTTCTCCAGGCTGAACAATCCAAGTGACTTCAGCCTCTCCTCATACCCTTCCCCTCTAAACCCTTCCCCAATGTTGTGTCCCTCCTCTGGACACTCTCCAGCAGCTTTAGACCCTTTTTCTCCTGTGGTGCCCAAACTGCCCCCAGCACTGGAGGTGAGGTCACACCAGTGCAGAGTAGAGCGCTAGTACTAGACATGTTCTGCTGGCAAATACATCCTCTTCTGGACTATACCGTGTCTCAAAACCCCAGTTAACCAAAATCCAGTGGTCTTGAATAGAACAGAATAGTTCTGCTTCTCTCTTTCCAGGGAATTGCCCACAGTTTGAGTTGTAGGCCAGATTTCCTCAAGAAAGGAAGTTGAGGTGGCCATGCCTTGTGTACATGTCCTTCTGCCTGATTATGGATTTCTACTGAACTTTGATAACCATGGCTGGTTTTAATCACAGTGGATTTGGGGCAGAAGTGTCAAAGTTACGAGGCTTTGGCCCATGTTAGGTGAAAAACAAGAGCACTGTGATGAATTATATCCCAACTGAAGAAGGTAGATGTGGTGTAGAAGTTCATATGTTTAGTCAGTGGAGAACCAGTAAGGAGAAAAACTTTATGAAAGAGTGGACTGGGGGAAAATTGGGGCTGGAAGCTGCCTGCCTGGGAGCAGCTTTGCTGAACATCATCTGGGTTTCCTGGTGGGCAACAGGTCTTGGCAGCAAAACTGAACATCATCTGGGGTTCCTGGTGGGCAACAGGTCTTGGCAGCAAAACTGAACATCATCTGGGGTTCCTGGTGGGCAACAGGTCTTGGTAGCAAAACTGAACATCATCTGGGGTTCCTGGTGGGCAACAGGTCTTGGTAGCAAAACTGAACATCATCTGGGGTTCCTGGTGGGCAACAGGTCTTGGTAGCAAAACTGAACATCATCTGGGGTTCCTGGTGGGCAACAGGCCTTGGCAGCAAAGGTGGCCAATACCACCCTGGGCTGTACTGGCAGCAGCACATCTAGGAGCTTGAGGAAAGCAATTGTTCATCTCCAAGCAGTGCTTGTTAGACCACATCCAGAGCCTGCATCCAGTTTTGGTGATGAACATTGCATGATGTCACATCAAAAAAAGGACATTTTCCCTTTGTCACGTAGGGTTGAGAATGCTCTTGGGAGTTGACTGCCCAGTCATGCATCAATCATCTCTTCATTCTCTTCATTAGCACATCAGATAATTGGATTTTTTTTTGTTTGTTTGTTTTTCAACTGCACTGTGATTCTTTTTTGCCTGGACTTTCAGAGCCAAGGAAGGAGGCTTGGAAGTTGCTTCTTTGGTCACTGCTAAGCTGACAGGCAACTTGGGGTTGCTGACTGAATGTAGCACTGCTTTGGTTTCTCTTGTTTCTACCATAACTTCTAGTCTATCTCAACTGTCTGACCTATTCTAGTGTTTTTTAAAGAAAATAAGGTCTTGGAGGTAGCAAGCATGATTTAACTTATGTCTGTGTATGTTCAACCATGAGAAGGACTGATAGTCCAACAGCCAGGACACTTGTTTGTTACCAGTCAGACTGAAACTACCAGACAGAACCTTGGCCAGTGTCTCACCACCCTCACAGCAAAGAATTTCTTCCTCAGATCTCATCTCAATCTCATCTACTTCTCCACATCCTTCCCGTTATGATCTTTGTCAAGCCACTACACTTTGATATCCATCAGTCTTTTAGGAGTCATAGAATCATAGAATGGTTTGGGTTGGAAGGGACCTTCAAGATCATCCAGTCCCAACCCCCCTGCCAGCAGCAGGGACACCTTCCACTAGACCAGATTGCTCAAAGCCTCATCCAGCCTGGCCTTCAACACTTCCAGGGAGGAGCATCCACAACTTCCTTAGCTCTGCCTTGACTCCCAGGAAGGCTGTGTCAGAGTTTGTAGGGATAGAGCCCAAAGAAATACTTTAAATGAGAAGAAATGTTGAAAACATTTCTGGACTTTTACTGTGGAGACAATCCTGAAACAGGATTTTGAACAGCAAACTCAAGCTATTGAGACTTTCTCTCTCTCTCTTTCCATGTTCTGGCCAGTATTGAGACTTGCCAAAGAGATACCTCCAAGAGAATTAATTCTTGGATTTGTTTAAGGTTTTGAGCATGATGGAAAGGGCCCAATGGAGAGATTTATGGTGAGCAAGTCCATTCCTTCCTCTCAATGCCAATTTCACTGCTTTAATACTGAAGAGTTTTGTTCACGGCTTCCTTGGAGCTCATCGCTGAACTGCCACTGTAATGGCTTTGCTGCTTTTAACAACCTATGGCTAAGAGTGTTTGGAGAGTGAGAAGGCCCAGAATTAATCTTCTGGCAACAAAGTGACCACCAGCAACAACCGAAACTGTAAAATGAACGTTTCTAGGAAAAAAAAAACCCTAAAACCTGCATGTTTTCTGCCCAGTTTCAACTAAAACTGAAATTGTTTTGATCCAAAAAAACCCCATTTCCAAACCCTGAAATAACCAAACCTTTAGAAAGATGAACATTCCCAGACAGAAATGTCACCACTGTGCCCTCTAAGACTTGTCATTTAGAGGTTCATCCTCTCTTCTCTCTTCTTGAAGGTGGGCATGACAGCTACTCTGTCTCTCGGAGCTACCAGAGGACATCAGAGGAGCGCTGTGACTATGGGGTTTCTTGGATAGGTGTAACCTCATGGGAGGACCACAACACCCATCAAGCACTGCAGCTGCCTCTCTGAACCAAAAATTGCAAATGTGAGCTGAGAATGGTTTTGGTTTCTGATTGCAGACCAACATCACCTATACATCTATAAACCCCTACTGTCCAGACAGGTGGTAGATGCCCCATCCCTGGA
>NW_010323754.1:4624-18276 GCF_000700745.2 Antrostomus carolinensis | reverse complement strand
TCTGCCTCAGATGTGGAGTATCTCATGACATGTTTAGTGTCGCAGGGTTTGCGCGTGGCCAACGTTGATGTCGTTTGCACTTTGACACAGGCTAAATTACTTACAACTGTTGATATAACCAGAGGCTCACTTTGGACCAACCTGGGCCCTGGCCAGACCTTGTTTAAATCAAAAGATGAATTTGCCTTAATGTCTCTGGACTGCTTCTCACTCACCCTGGGAAGAGGCAGGACACAGGCAGTGTTCCAGCCCGCTCAGCTGAAGGGTGAAGTACCAGGGCTGATCTACTGAAATTGTGAAGGATCTTTTCATTGACTTCAGTGAGCTGTACAGCAGGACCTTGGCAAATCTGGTGCTCTGCTTGGTTATTTGTTCTTGATGACCCCATACCATTCCTTATCCCTCTCTTCTGGGCTATCCTAAAGTCATTCATTTTGTTTTATAGAGGTTGGAGTCTGAAATCTCTGCTCAATTCTCAAATCCACAGAGAGGGGTGTTAAAGTGCTTAACCTCTCTGCAATCAATGGGCATTAGAAACCTGTACTGCTCCAAGGATCTGGGCCCTCCTCAGGTACCTCTGAGGAGCTGGATATTCCTTACAAGTTGTGATTCATCCAGTTGCATCCAATTGCATTGATCTCCCCTAAGCCTTCTCTTTCTCCTCTAAGAGAAGGCTTAGGAGAGAAAGAGAAGGCTCCGGGGAGATCTTATAGTGGCCTTCCAATACCTGAAGGGGCTACAAGAAAGCTGGGGAGGGACTTTTTATAAGGACAGTTAATGACAGAACAAGGGAAATGGCTTTAAACTGAAAGATAGGAGATTTAGATTAGATATTAGGAAGACAGTGGCCAGATATTGGAACAGTTTACCCAGAGAAGCTGTGGATGCTCCTCCCTGGAAGTGTTCAAGGCCAGGCTGGATGAGGCTTTGAGCAACCTGGTCTAGTGGAAGGTGTCCCTGCTGATGGCAGGGGGGTTGGAACAGAACAAGGGAAATGGCTTTAAACTGAAAGATAGGAGATTTAGATTAGATATTAGGAAGACAGTGGCCAGATATTGGAACAGTTTACCCAGAGAAGCTGTGGATGCTCCTCCCTGGAAGTGTTCAAGGCCAGGCTGGATGAGGCTTTGAGCAACCTGGTCTAGTGGAAGGTGTCCCTGCTGATGGCAGGGGGGTTGGAACTGGATGATCTTTAAGGTCCCTTCAAACCCAAACCATTCTGTGATTCTATAACTCACTGCTACCATCAGCCCTGGGACAATCTCTTGGGAAGTTCTCCATCACCCATACCTAGTATGTGCTGCCTCTTCCTCTGCTGAACTCTTCATGAGTCGGTTGGACTGGATCCCTAAAGATACTCAAGTGGCTTACTCCACTTTGAAGATCTTGGACAAAACCACCCTTTCCAGATAAAAAGAGGATATAGAAAGCGACAGTTTTGTAACTCACTATGGAAAACATAGATGGACCTTCACACTGTAACCGAGAAGAGAGGAAAACGTGAATTTTTTCAGGGCATTTTGGGAACAGAGCACTAAGGATTTCTAAAATGCAATAATGCATTGTTTGCTTTTCTGAGAAAAGAGCAGAAACCTGAGAAATATTCATCAGAATATTTTATTGTTGAAGATCTATTTTACTAAAATGCAGCTTGCCAAATATGTTGATTTTTCTGGTTAATAGCAGCTTAATTTCTGCCTGGTTTACTAACAACTAGAGCCATCCTAACTTATCCAAATACCCTTATTTGACCTAACAGTCAAATCTTCACAAATCTCTGGCCTTGCTGTAATTTACACAAAGAAATATTTGATGATCCCATCATACCCTTCAGTTCCTTTTGCCACAGAGGAACTCCAGTGCCAGGCCTCAAGGCATTCAGCTATGTTTTTCATACACAGACTGTTCAGGTTTGTTTCTTTTTTCTCACTGGATCATTACTCTGAACTGGTCTGGTTTTGTCAAGTGGAAGTTGGGGGATAGGGAGCTGGGATTATTACTGGACTTGTTTCACTAAACCTGGTGTGCAAAAAGAGGGTCCATTAGTGCAGGAGAAAACAATGCTTTTCATAGTGCTCAACTAATTAGGCTTTTCCAAAGTAGCACTGGAGCTAAAAAAAATTAAAAATAAAATTAAATTAAATAAATTTTACTTTATGGTAAAATACTTTCATTTGGGAATTCCCTATAGCTAAGTACGTACATGGTACCAGTAGAGGCTCCTGTAAGACAACAATGATGTGTGTTTCTTTTTGCTATTGCATCACACACAAGGAAATCTCCTGTCTAACTTTTGCCCACTGCCTCTCCAGTGGAAGCCTATTGATGTCCAAATTTGCAGGTGACGTAGTGGCTTGGTGAATTAAGTCTTAATTTTTTCTTCCTTTTCACCTCTCTCTCCCTTCTTCTATTTGTTTTATTTTGTTTTCTGCTGTGTGAGCCTTTAGTCAGATATCCCACATACACACTCATCACTTGGAGAGCTTTAAGCACAATACATGGGCATGTCTGGGCACTGCATTAATATATCTTGTTGTTGTCTCTCTGTAGATTATCCTCTGTTACTGTAATTCATAACTCCAGCCCTTTGTGTACATGCTTCCATTCTGAAAATGTAATATGACTGCTAATTAAACAGCATTTTGAGAAGTCGGCTGATAGCTCCTCGCAGCATCTAGGAATTAACCTCACCTGGGAGCAAGCTGCTGGTTGAGGCTCAAGTGAAGCTTAGATAAAGGCGGGGAAAGGAAAAGACATCAAAGAACTAGTCACCACCAAAACCTCATCCTCCACAAATTCTAGGTGTGGAAATGTTTTTCAGCCATAGGGATCCTCCCTCCACTGGATTTCCAAATAACTATAATCATCAGAATTCCCTCTTTCACCTCCCCCTGGCCTGATTATCTCATCTTTTTCATTTGAACTCGCTGGTTATGAGCAATACATTCATGTCCTCCACGCTTTATTACCTTGATCCCAAAAAGGCTTAATTTGGTTCAGATGGTGCTAATTTAGCAATGCAAGGCTTAGGGACAGCATTGTCCTGGTGGTCTGCTTTCACCCATGGACGAGGTTTTGTTCCTAATCTAAAAGGTCTCCTTGGGATTTGTTTCATGTGTCCTTTCCTGGAGGTCCTTCAGGGACCATGGGTTAATACTGGTGTATGCAGAGGACACAGTTGTCCTGGTAGCTGACCAGTGCTTCAAATTCATGTCAGCTTTGGGAATCTAATGTTCAACAGCCTTCAATTATTTTTTTTTCCCACAATTAAATATGCTTCTTAGCAGAAGGCATGGAATAAACAAGGAAATCACAACCCAAATTAGGCTCTCTCTGAGGAGCCTCATGTCAGAATCCAGATATCAAAATCACTAATCATTCTGGCTATAACTTTTAGAATGTTGACAAGGCATGTATTCTGTGATAAAGAGTACAGCACAGATACACAACTGAGATAAAGGAGATGATTGAATTCTGAAACAGATAAGGAGGGTAAATTTCAAGGGCTACACAGGGAATTCATCCAGCTCTGAGGGTAGAAAAATATCCCTCCAGAGTGTTATTAATGCACCTCGATTCTTTGTTCTCTCTTCTTTTTTCCCCCCTCTTTTTTTTCTTTTTGTCCACAATTCTTAATAATATGTTTGGAAACTTATTAAACTTACAAATCAAGACTTGAGGTTAAAGGCAACCCTGTCTAACTATCTTATTATTTATAAAAAGATTATCATTAAACATCTTGCAGAGAAATTCTGAACCAGTGTAGAATCTGAAAAAAGATGTGCAGAAATAATGGCTAATGTGTCTACTTTTTAATTAAATGCAAATATAATTTGTAAAGCTTATGGGTTTTAAACAGAGAAAATTTACTCTGCATAATTTCCTTTCTGGTTAACCTTCTAGACAGACGTGTAAGTAGGGTTATTCAAAAGAATTTTGTAGCTATTAAGCCAGTTACTGCCTCTGGATCCATTGTCACAGATTACTTTGACGCATCCAAGGTTTCACCTGAAGTTCCTAATTTACAATGACAACATAGCAATTTTAGGCATTAAAATTAACTTTATTATAGGACCTAGTTTACAACTTGTTTGGGATGTCAGCAGTTTTTTTCATCTTTATTACTGGTGACAGATAGCGAGGCTCTTATCCGTACGTACCTCATCAGAATGGTTCAAACATGCAAAAGTGAGTTCTTGGTTATTTTAATGTTACAAGTAAATATAAACAATTTACAAATACAAATGCAGGTTGAATATGCCTAAAAATACACCAATGCCTAAATTACTGCCAGCTTAGTATTAAAAGTTCTGTCATCGTTTCTGGTTCAAATAGTCCCATAAAAATCAGAGTTAATTTAAAACTTAGCCATCCCTGGGAATATTTTTCATTCGCACAGTACAGGTTCTCTTGTACAGGTCTGTTTATATGTTTCAGCTACGGAGCAATTTTCAGTTTCAGTTCAAGAAAGTACCCATATTCAACCTAGAAAAAGTAATTAAGCACTGTGCTTAGCTATGTGCTTTAGTTAGGCATGTGTCATTTCACCTGTCTCAGATTTTTGAGCCAATCACTTCATTATTTGTTGTTTGGTTTGGGTTTTGGGGGGTTGGGGGGTTTTTTTGTTTTTTGTTTTTAAGGCAGCTCATTCCTAACAAGATTGTGACATCAGGTTATGGTAGATTAAATTTTGTAAAACACTACTGATTTTCATACCAGATCATGATCCAGCCAATATGGAGAGTCCACTAAGCATCACTGCCCAGAGGGACTTGAAAGTCCTGACCCACCTATGGAAATCCATGGAAATCCTTCCCTAATTTTATCAGGAGAATCACCCACCAGTCCTTAACAGGCAAGAGGAAGGAAGGAAGGTACGCTGTCAGCAGGCCGATGGTCTCCAGCCCTACAGAGGCACCGTAGGAAATCAGATGCAAGACCAAGCTGATCTACAGGTTTGCAGGATGGTTGTTCAGTGAGCATGAGGGCCACCAGCACTCCAGGGACAATATCCTCCAGCATGGGCAGGTTTCTCTGAACACTACATGGTTCCAGTAATGAAAGAAATTCTTCAGTCAACTCTGTCAGAAATAAAAGATTATTTCACCAAATGGAGAGACCAAAATAGCTGTTCCCAACCCATGTTCAGTCATATAATTACTGTCAAAAGGGGCTTCTGGAAAACTCCAGTCTAAGCTTCTGCAGAAAGTAGGATAAATACTTAATTCAGATCAGGGTGCTTAGGTCTTTGTTCATCTGAATCTTGAGAACCTCCAAGGATGGGGATCTCACAGCCTTTCTGGGACCCTGCTCCACTGTCCAATTAGTCCAGCACCTTTGTGCCACGGGTACCACCATTCTCCTCTAAGAGCAGCAGGACAGATCCTGGCCCAGCTTTCAGGCAGTTTGGTCCCAGCTTTTGGTTATCTGTTGTTCTACAGCTGCCTACTGTTGCCACCTACTTCCTCAGCTTTTCCCAAAACCCTTGTCCTGCTTCTGCTGCTTGCACATAGCTCCCAGCTCACCCTCCAGAGCCCTGCAGAAGCCAAACAGTTCTTAAGTAGGAGCTACTAGCCCTTCCCTTTCCCACACCAGAGAGACCTTTTCTGGCGCGCAGTCATACGGCTAACACATGCTGTGTCTGCACTGCCAGAAAGCTGTGATCCAGAGCGCTGCTCTCAGCTTGATCCCGCTGTTGGGAAGTGGCTGGAGTATATCTCAGGTCCCCACAGCCCACCTGCCGGGTTTCCTTCCCACACACAATGGGGTGTGAAGGGGCAGAAGGTGTAGGCTTGTGTCTGGCCTCAGCACAGAGCAGGGTGTGACCAAGGTGCATATCCACACCAAAGAGCAGGAGAGCTTTCCTACATTGCACATTTTACTGTAGCCTCTGTGCCCAGAAACAGGACAGGGCTGGCAACAGTTTATAGAATCATAGAATCGTTTTGATTAGAAAAGACCTTTAAGATCATCGAGTCCAACTGTTAACCTAACACTGCCATGTCCACTTCTAAACCATGTCCTTAAGCACCTAGACATCTTTTAAATACCTCCAGGAATGTATTTGTGTAAGTTGGAGAAGGAGGAAGGGAGGTCTATAAGGATGAATGTTCATGGGCTTCTTTCTTCTCACCAAATACGTCGTGCTGCTCCTTCTCTTAATCTAACAAGCTGGGGCTCCAGGCAATGGTTTTGGATGTCTTTCCCTGAAACCAGTGTCTTTCACAAGGGAATGTTTCCTCCTCAGCCCACGCAGTTGTGAGTGGGTTCTCCAGGCTTGGTGTACCCTTGCCCAACTGGAACTTAACCCATAGCGGGAAATCAGGACTCACTAGCTTGGTTGAGCTCTCCAAGGGCTGTGCTATGGCCCTCCCCATGTCAAGAGGGACTCCATGGCAGGTGCTCTTTCTCTGGACTTCCTTACATCAGGGGGAGAAAGGATAATCTCTGTCCCAGGGTGCAGAAAAGTCTTGAAAAAGTCCTTTTCCATGTCGTCCCCTCTGAAGGAGGCAAGCAGGAGCCCGTTGTGAGGAGTCACCGATAGCTTCTGTCAGGCTCGTGGAGGCTCTGCTGCAGCAGAAAACACCTTTTCTCTGCAAGGAGCAGGGAGCCAGGTCACAGAAAGGCATGTTCCCAGCTGCTCATCTGGAGAGACTGGCAAGGCTGTTAGGAGGAGGAGGGTGTGGGAGAGACGGAGGCTAGCCTGTGATCTGGGTGTGAAAGAATCCACAGTTGAG
This sequence comes from Antrostomus carolinensis, assembly GCF_000700745.2. Classification (NCBI taxonomy): domain Eukaryota; kingdom Metazoa; phylum Chordata; class Aves; order Caprimulgiformes; family Caprimulgidae; genus Antrostomus; species Antrostomus carolinensis. Next base: position 11,539 of record NW_010323754.1, on the reverse strand, counting down.
CAGGATCAATAAAACAGTGCCAAGGCTTGCAATGAAGGGAGCAGAGAATAGGATGGTGGAGAGTAAAAGAGAAGGAGCCCCCCTACAGCTCCTGAGAAGAGAGGGGTAGGTAAAAAGGGAGCTCAGATACCACCAGGCCCACAGGAGACTCAATGGGTTGTCTCATTATTATGGTGAACAGAGAGAGCTCATGAGCTGGGAAAGATAGGAAGCTTTTATTTATATTTTTTTTTTAAAGACCGCAGCCTCTAGGAGGGTTTTTGCAGCTCAAACGCTTTTATTGTGTGCCAATTACTTATACAGGGTCTGCATTATTCCCATAATCAGTCTAAATGAAAGTCAAACATGAAAGATTTCTAACAATGAGCTAATTGGAATGCCATTACCATTTAGATTTAATAAGGTATTTGTAATAATAAACTTGCCGCAGCCTATAGAGTCGTCTTATTCCTACTCAGATCTTGCAAGAGTGTAAGAGTTGACATTTGTCATTCATTCCGCAGGACATTGGATATAACCTTCAAAATGTTTTAGTCTTGCAGCGCTTAGTAAATGTCAGAGATGGAAACAAAATCTATAGCCCATTATTGTTCTGGCTGTGTCAAGCTCAGAGTTAACAGGAATTGTGTTAAAACTCAACAGCAGATTATATCCCACATATCTTTCTTTATTTGCAGTCCAAACATCTTGTGGTTTAGAATGAGTCACTCAATGTCCTCTTATGTAGCTGCATTCATTATTTGCATTGAGGTCTTGCAGAGGAACTTCAGGCTGGTTCCAGCACTGCTAGGTACTACACAAGCACAGACGGTCTTTGCCTTGCATAATTTAAGATCTAAGCAATTCAGTCAACTCAAGCTCTATCCTGAAGCCAAGATGTCCGATCTACAGAGGTAAAAGCTAATTAGGGCTCCATGCTTACTTTTGAGAACAGTTCACAAAAATGTTTTTTTCTTGATTTACTTTTATGGATGAGTTTTTTTCACATAAAACCTGTGTGGTTTCAAAGATCTGGTCTCACTGTGCAGCCAGGGAAGTTTTATTCAATTGCAGTTCATACCAAAAAAACAAGATGTAATCTTGGTGAGTATTTCTCCTGTTATGAAGGAAAATAGTTTGATATGAGCACTTTTGCAGTCTGAGAGAATTCCCCAAGGAATAGACTAAAAAGGCAGAGGTGGAGCAGGTGTGTGTGTACGTGTAGGAAACAGAAAGATAAAGCCAAGTCAGCCAGAAAGCCGACAAAGACACAAGACATAATGGATAATAAAGAAAACAGGGTGCTGGGAGCATTCTTTAAAATCAATATATTGCTTCTCCCTCCCTCTTCTAACTCCAGAAAGATGCTACAGTAATTTCTCCTCCTAAAGACATCCAACAAGCAACCAAAGGGGCAATGGAATGCTTAATTCCTGTTTTAAGGGGAAAAAAATAACTCCACCAAATTTTCTAGTGGTGTATCTCAGCATGAAGAAGCATTACCTATCCAATAAACTGTGCTGCCATTAGCTGACGATGAATTATGTTCTGCTGACACTCTGTGGTCCCAGCAGCTAGTCTTGAATGATCTGACTCAACAGAAAACTTTGCACAATAGCTCAAATAAACGTCAAATCACTGGAAACTGGCAAAGATCATGGAAATTTGGAATGTTCCTTTTTGAGGACAGCCTTTTAATACAATCTGACACTGGGGATTCAGCTGAACATTCGTAACATCCAGGAAATTCTATGCACAGTTGGTAAAATGACCAATGCTCTTATAAACCTACTTTTTTTGCTCAAAACTAGATTTACTTCATGGCAAAAGGTTTTTCAGTAACACAGGCCAACAATCAATGGCCTTAAGTTAACCATATGCCTGAGCACTGTGCTGGGGTGCTGGAAGAGCGCAAGGAAGCATGAAAATCAATAGTTTCCCTGGATGTTTTCAGAGAAGAGAGTTTGTCTGAGAGTTAAAATGTGGGCCTAAAATTCAGACATTCTTGCTCTCAATGGTCTGGTTAAACTACCTCGTCTTTTTCCAATTCACTTCACACATTAGAAAAAGAAGATGCTTGTTACTTAGATCACAGTGATGTTGTGAAGCTTAATTTTTTGAGAGGTGTTTTGAGATCCTTGTATGAAAAGTGCTATAAATATATACATTCTTAGTAGTATTTAATTTACTTCCTTTACAATTCCTTGAGCCAACATATGTTGCCAAAAATGCAATATTCTCTAGGATGTCTTTTATTCTCATATCTGTCTGGAGTCCAGGACATATCCCAGCCTTATAAAGCATCCGATATTGATGTATCCGCATGCGGTGTGTATATATATAGCTAATACAATCAGACGCCTTTTTTTTCCCCCACCGCAGGAACCCAGGCTTGCTCAATGTACAAGATGGACGTGCTTAGCAAATGAGGCAGCTGTTCAGTTTTTATTTTTATGCTCATTGTTTGCTGCGTGGCCACATGTCTCATGGAGTGCATTCCATCCAACCTTTGTAGTGAATCAGACGAGTCTCCACCATAACTCACTCACTTGGAGGATCTAACTCCGCCTCGCTCCCTGTTCAACATACATGTGTGATCACGTAATCAGGGATTGGATTGTAAGAAAGATTTAACTTTATTGTTTCCAAACTTAATTTTCCAGCCTCAGATTTTCTTTCCATGGAAGTTTTTATCGAGAATACCTAGGCATGTAAAGCTTTTTAATAACAAAATAATCCCATGAAGAATTGCATCACAACATGCAATTAAACAGCACCACTGTCCTGCAGAAACACCTGTACCTGAGCACTAGCCAGTCCCTGTTCTTGTGTTATGGAAAGAACCAACACACCTCCAGGGCTGCTCCTGTTTTCTTCTTCTGCATTGTGTCATGGAGCACATGCCAAATATACTTTAGTTAATTATCCTAATGAAGTTTGCAGCAGATCTGCCTGTGCAATAGGAGATGGACTTTTCAGTGTGTGATAATAGCAAGATAAATCTATTACCACTTGTGCTTCCCCCTGTTTGGGGGAGTTGGGAGTTGATGCATAAAGCATCACCATTTTCTACATTCCCCAGTTTTTGAAGTAATGGCTTTTCACCCATTTCACAAAAGGACTTTGTTCCTTGGTTATATGACTTGAGCTAGTATAGACAGCTTTTAAGTTTGTTAAGTTAGACTGGCTCGCAACTCATTAGTTGAATCTGTCCTGTAGTCTCTAAATACAACAATCCAAATAGCATTTACTGGTTAACCAAGCAACTTGGGAAGAACAGAAATTTCAGTTTAGGAGCAGACTGTAGATGGACAGAGAGATTACAACATTGGATGCAGAGCTTTTTGCATCTTCAAATTATGTACGAGGAGGTGGCAAGAAAGCAGCAATATATGTATAGGCAGAACAAAAAGGCAAGGGTTTCATCTTGCAAGGCTTACACACGCTTATTTAGATTGGATATTAGGAAGAATTTCTTTCCTGAAAGGGTTCTCAGGTATGGGAAGGGGTTGCCCAGGGCAGTGGTGGAGTCCCCATCCCTGGAGGGATTGAAGAGCTGTGTAGACATAATGCTGAGGGACATGGGTTAGTTGAGGACTTGTCAGTGTTGGGTTCATGATTGGACTTGATGATCTTAAAGATCTTTTCCAGTCTAGGCAATTCTGGGATTCTGTGATCTTTACACTTATGCTTAGGTCTAGTCATTTGGTAGTACCTTGGCTTCAGAAGGCTTCTGAGCATGCAATATTAGAGTATTGCACTAGCATTCACTGTGTTAAACTGGTGCAGAGAGCAAACTCCAGGAGGAAACAAAGTGCTGCAGAGGGCCATGGGCTCAGCAATTACTGCCTGGACAGACAGGATAGACTGTTGTCCATTGCTTGGCAGAAGTTATGGTATAACATGACATAACGAACATTTACACAAGCATGAGTGGTATTTTTACATCTCAGAGTCCCGAGTTTAAACCATGTAGATTACAGGGAGGCAGTGAGGAAGAAGAGAGGGGAGAAGAAGGGTAGGTCCCTCACAAGTCAAGGCAGGAATACACCTGAAGTTCATGTACACAAGCTGACCGGGCAAAAATAGGGTGATGAGTTGGAAACCGCTGGATTTAGGCAGTGTTTGTCACAGTACCCCATCTCACCCAAACACAAGGTTGTCACAAAGTGGAGGACCAGAAGATGCACCAAAGCAGACACTATTTTTACAAACATCACAGCCACAGGTCCCTTCTCTAAGCTGTAACTGTCACTTTATGTTTCTGCTGTCATTGTCCCTGGGTTATCATCTGCCTTTTGCCACACCATTCCCGACAGGACTGCACATCTGCTGAGAAGGACTTGGGAGTCTTGGTGGATGAGAAGCCTGAAATGAGCCAGCAGTATGCAGTTGCAGCCCAGAAGGCCAACTGTATCCTGGGCTGCATCAAAAAAGGGGTGTCCAGCAGGGTGAGAGAGGTAATTGTCCCCCTCTACTCTGTCCTTGTGAGACCCCATCTGGAGCATTGCGTCCAGGCTGGGAGCCTCCAACATAAGAAGATGTAGAGCTGTTGAAGCAGGTCCAGAGGAGAGCCAGGAAGATGATCAGAGGGCTGAAACACCTCTCTTATGAAGAAAGGTTGAGGGAGCTGGGCTTGTACAGCTTGGAGAAGAAAAGGCTCTGGAGAGACCTCATTGCAGCCTTCCAGTACTTGAAGGGAGCTTATAAACAAGAGGGAGAATGATGTTTTACAGGACAAGGGGAAATGGTTTTAAACAAAGAGAGGGGAAATTTGGGTTAGATATTAAGAGGAAATTTTTCACCCAGAGGGTGGTCAGACATTGGCACAAGTTGCCCAGAGAAGTTGTGGTTCCCCCAGCCCTGGAGGCATTCAAGGCCGGGTTGGATGGGGCCCTGGGCAGCCTGATCTAGTGACAACCCTGTCCACAGCAGGAGGGTTGGAACTGGATGATCTTTAATGTCCCTTCCAACCCAAACCATTCTATGATTCTGTGATGTCCATTCACACGCCACCCCAGCATGCACAGTGCATGAAGCAAACACACTGCTCCCATCTGAAAGATCTGGGTCTGTGACCAGAGTCCTCATGTCATTAGTGTGCCCTTAATCAGCTGTCCTTACCATATAAAGCACAATGAGGCCCAGTATTCTGACTGGGGCTTCTACGATCTCTTCAAATATAAATAGTAATGACTATAATTATTAATCATTACTGTGATTATATGATTATAATTAATAATCATAATAATGAATCATTATAATTACTCTACTAAATGACAAGCCTAGCTTCCTCCAGCGAGCTTCAGAAGCACAAAGAATGAGCTGTTGTGTATATTTAGTGAATCTCAAACGCTTCTGTACTTAAAAGTCCAAGTGTTTCTGTTTGTTTTAAGGACTTCCATATTGTATTTCATTTAGAAATCTGCAGCTGCCTTGAATTGTGACCAGTGGAGTGCTGCTACCATATGCAAGGTCCTCTACTTGAAATCCAGCAGAATCATGAGCAAACAGAGATTGGCAAGGGGAAGGAATGTGCATATGGATATTACTTGAGAGATGACAAGCCAGGTATGCCTAATATTGCATTTTTCTGTCTTAGATTTACAACTGAAAGTCATTTAGTTCATTGAAGAGCATTTTCAGAAAGCCCAAATAAAACAACAAACTTAGAGGCTGCAGACACTTGAAAAAGAGATGGTTCATCATGCCTCTCCACTTGGCTCTTGGAGTCCTTGGGTATGACTGCTTTGGTGCTGTTAGCTCAGGACAAGGGAGAGGAGTGTTTAAAAAATATTAATCCAATTTTTAAATTGCACTTAAGATGCAGGGATTTTCTCCCCTGATGATATGCATGCCCCAAGCCCACATGGGGCTAAGACTTGCAAACTGTGAGGCTCAGTATTTTATACGAAATAGCTGAAATCTGGTCAGCAGCACGTGGCTGCTTTGTGACTCGTGGCAGAGGGTGTGGAACAAGTGCCCATGGGGAATCTGTAGGAGTCACTGTATATATTATATAGTTACCTTGGGTTACTGGGCTGGTGTGAGTCACCAAACTGCTTCCCAGGCATAAAGAGACTAATCTTGCAGAATGTAAAATCCACCCAGGAGATGTCATTGTTTAGGATTAACATTTCACTCTGGCGTGCTCAGAAGAGGGACCACACAGGCATAACAACAAAGCAGGGGAATCCTGTCAGGTTTTTAAGACAAAACATTTGCTAAGGGTTAGTTGATATGAGTAGATTCGGTGCTGGTGACTTAAAAATCTTATTATCTATAGGTATAGCTGGGCCTGTGTGTTTGAAATGGTGTATTTCTGAGTTATTGTAGTGATTATTGTGATAAGAAAGGTGCAGTTAGCAAAAGAGCTGCTGTTGCCATTTCCACATTATGGAGTACAATTATAGTATAGGAAAACTTTTGCATTGCCTTTTGAGTTGCTGACCTCTTCGTATTTTTCATATATTTTGGAAGGAAAGGAGTAGGAAAAGGACCTGTTCCTGTATCAGGAATGAACCTGCACACAGCTCTCCAAGTTTACACTAGCAGAAGGTGAGAACATCTGTGCAGCATCTCCTCTGTAAGTAAAGTAAAGAAAGAAAATGAAGCTGATGGTTAAGAACATTAAAGAGTGATCATTTGGACCACTGATAATCAATGAAGTCTACTTTAGATGTGCACAGTTTAAAGATCAGTATGTGCATCTAGAACGAGGTAAACAAAAAGATAAAGGATTGATTTTATTTATAATATCTTGTAAATGTAAATATTGACGGGTTAGACTTTCTAGAGAGTGTATGTGCAGGATATCAGTGTGATACTGAGCAGTCTGATGCTGATCTCCTCCCAGTGCAAAGGTATCCACTGACAGGAGGACACTTGAGGGGCAGAGTGCAAATGCATCTCAGCTGCTTTGTGTGGTGGTACCAG
>NW_010323754.1:0-4601 GCF_000700745.2 Antrostomus carolinensis | reverse complement strand
GTTGTTTATGCCTCTTTTCAGAGAAGATAAAAACTTGTTAACTTAGAAAAAGAAAATAAAAATATAAGTAACTACCATGGCTTAATGACAGCAACTGTTCTCAGGTCTGAACTTGGAGCAGAATTTAGCCCTTAGTTAACATATTCCTATTTGCAATGGTTGATGGGCACTAGATATTGTATGAGAGGCATGAAAAGATGAAGGCATAAATCCTGAAGGGCTTTTAGTGTTTAATTCCATCAACTACTGGCTAGAGTTGGGCACCAAAATAACTGCCTGGGTCTGGGCTCAGGAGTCTGCATTGAGAAAGCAATATTCCTTCAGGGAGAAGTCCTGAGAAATCCCAAATCCACCACCTATAGCAAGACTGACACCCAATTTCTTCAGGCGGGATGGGTTTTTTATACTACATGTTCTGAGGTGGTGTGAGCACAGAGGAGATGGGGCCTAGGGCAGTCAGAGCTTCTTCAACCAAATGTGTGGATGTATAGATGATTTAATTACCAGACTGTTTAGGAGAATTTCTAATCTCTCTTCAACCACTCGTACTGACATCTCTGATGTGTGATACCATTTAGAGTGAAAAGAGAATCCATTTAAAGCCTAAATACTCCAATTACTTTTTTAGATGCCTGGGAGCAGCTCAGAGTTCAAGCACATGATGCTTTTAAAACCCTGCTAAATTAGAGGCCATGGGGCGGGTGGGGGGAGCAAAAGAATGTTAAAGTACATTATGTTTTGAAGGATGTGGTTTTTAGACTGACATGAACGATTTTTTAAGTAGGAATGTAACCTAATATGGGTCAAGGTTTCCAAACTGAGGTGCGTATCGTGCCAGATACATGCAAATTAAAAATAAAAAATAAAAACATTAAAAACCCCCACACACACCACTGGGGCAGTTCAGCTCCTACCCTGACCGTGTGACAACCTCCTGTGAACATCTGGCAGTTCCCTGCAGGAACCAGGAGCTCCCAAACACTGCTCCCAGCCTGCCTTCAAAAAAATCAGGCTCGCTGAGCACTGTGTGTGCTTCTCATCAAGGCGAAGCAACTTAGCCTGCGATTGCAGTTTGAAGAGGTTGGGGAGGGGGAGAAATATTTTCAAATCGATTCTTCCAAATGACTTGAGGCTGCCAGTTAGGTTTTGTGATTCACAAATTTACTCTCTTGTTATAAATAAACATTTTTTTTTCATGGTAGTGTCACAGGGACTGGGCTGAAGAGCCTTGCTAATTTTTTTTTTTCTTTTATTCTTGGCATATCAGTACAGTTGAAAGACACACGTTTCTTGCCTCCTTATACTTTTTGCCAAGCCACAACCACAAACCATCCTTACAACCCCAAAGCGCTTTTGGCAGTTGTGACACATAACGTATGGCTCATGTGGTAAAATGTGCTGGCAAGTTCCCTATAGCCCCATCACTTATGCAAAGAATCCGATGCCAGATAGCAGCTGCCGTGTTGAGGCTGCTCAGTATCACACTAATCGGTCCTGTCTCATCCTATCTTTTCCCTTCCCTGTCTCCACCTGCTGTTTTCTTTTCCTTTTTATTTTTTTACCTCTCTCTTTTTTTTTTTTTTTTTGCATCTTAGATTAAGACTGGGAGTGCTCCTGGGCAGGGACCATCCTTTTGTTCTGTGTTTCTGTTTCTTGCCTCAGAGTCTGCTTGCCTGGCACAACAGTCATGTCAAATAGTACAGCCGGCGCCCAACCATCTCTGCCAGGTTGTATGGCGACTGACCTGAAAACTGACTGCTGTGGGTAAAAAACACAGCTCCAGGGAACTTTTTAATGAACTTTTGGAAGGTAATGTAGTGCTGTTTTACCTAACTGAAAGTATTTGCATAGCAGAAGCCAGACCGGTTATTTATTCTCATTTTGGCTGCATGCATGTGTTGTATGTTTTTGTTTGGTAGTTGCTAATGTTTCTAATCTAAATTGCAGAGCATGTTTATGGCTCAGGAAAGTTGCCCGACAGACAGCCTTAAGGGAATAGTTTGCTCAGAAAAAAATGACAGTCTGCATCTTCTCCAGAACACGTCTGACAGCACGAAACATGCTTTGAGCTGAAGGTGGAGCTCATCGTTTGTTAAGGTGCAGTCTCCAGTCTGATGCGGCTCAAGTAGGAAGCTGTGGCTGGAGCTGTAGTTCCTTAGCCCTTGTCTGAGACTCTCCAATTTAAGGATAGCAGATGAGGAATCAATGTCTGTTGAAAAAGTTGGAAAAATCAGGAAAAATATGGAAGTAACTAAATCTCATATGACTCATTCCCTCTGAGGCCTCCTTCATTTTCACCATAGATACGGGTTATATAGCATCTTTGTCAGAAAGGGAATTTGATAGTAAGCTCCCTCCTCCAAGCTCACATGGCCATTTTTTTATGACCTGCTAAATATTTAATTCTTCTAAGTATGAAAAGAGATTTCCTATAGGAAGTATTAAGGAAGTATTGTCCATAGTGACACAGTAGCTCAGAGAGTAAGTGGTGCAACATAATTCCTAAATCACATACGTGAGACCCCTTCACTGTGACTGCTCATCCTGCTTCTATGGCTTGTTCTGTAACTTGCTTCTTGACATTTTTGATGGTTCTGTCTCTATATCAAAACATGTATAGTGTTACATGATGATACACTTGTTTAAGACTGTAGAAAAAAACATGAGAAATACTATTTGAAAACTAAATGTGATCATTAAATTATCATGCAATAAGGCTTAATCTTGCACTCTGAGTGTCAAGAGATGTTTTAGCACTGACTTTAGCCAGAGCAGAGAATAGTTCATAATCAGTACACTGGAGTTAGGAGTGTCCTCTCCCCAGCTTCACCATTTCTCGCCTATTGCTTACCATAGTTTTGACACTTTCCCTTCTTGCTTTTTTTCAAGACACAGACACTTACTTTGCCCTCTTACTTTGACCACTCTGTCATCTCTGCACTTAAGAGAAGCCTGACATAATTGAACCCTAACCCGTGACAAAGTCTGATAAATATTATTGCAAGGCAAATTAATAATCCATAACCAAACACTTTCCCAGGAAGGCTTTTAGATGCCAGAATATCAGAGTTCCACTGAACTGTACATGACTCCAGTGAATGATGTGGTGGTGGGATTCATGAAAGCTGGCATTCCTCCAGGGTCCTGGATGCTCTAATGTGGAGTGGATATGCAGATGCCTGTAATTTCTTTCTTCCTCCCTCTCTGTCCATTTGGGGGTGTCCAAAGCAAACAAGAATCAGCTCTGGACAAATCAAGCACTGCATTTTCCAAGGGTCTTCTGACTGTCACCCCTGCAGGGACTTTTTGCATCTTCTACTTCAAAGGTCAGTGGGCCCTGTCCAGCTGCGGCATCTCCCCAGGCCTGGGGATGAGCCCAGGCAGGAGCAGGCCAGGGAGCTTGGGGATTTGCTCTCAGCATTAGGAGCAAAGCTCTCTACAAGAAGTAAACGAAAGCTCTGGGGGCAATCTGAGGGTGGCCAGCTCCACTCCTGCTTTAGGAAACATATTTGTATATGAAATGTTCCTCTCATGGTAGCAGCGACAATAAAAAGGTATTTAAACATAAACGATGCTCATTTCTTTGTCAGTGTCAATTTGAAAAGCAGTTGTTTCTGGATGTGCTTCTCTCAAGCACACACCCTGCACTCTACGCTGGATGGCTCAGCTTTTATCCTGACTTCCTTCCAAGTACTCATTCCTCTGCGCTTCCAAATGCACCACTTGAAGCTAATGCTTCTGTTGGTTTCTGGCCATAGAGGTTACACCATTTACCATTCGTGGGAAGACTCCCATTTACCAAAACTGTAATATTTTAGCCATTGCTAACATTTCTAGCCATTAAAGCCAACACATAATTTAGTCAAAGATGTGATTGTGCTGTTTGCTGCTGTGTCCCATTAGGAATTTAGTTGCCTAAAACTTTCCGTGCTGTCCAGCAGAGCGGAATGGGCTGTTGACGGCTATGTGCTATTTTTTTTTCAACTGCACTGGGATAGAAATGGGTTTGGTAGAATATTTTCACACTGAATTACAAATGATCCCATGCAGCTATTCTTTTCTTCTCGGCAAATATTTTCCATCTCTGGTCTCCAAATAGTTAAATGAAAGACAGCCAGTAAAATGGAGATCTCTTTAATCCTAGGATAGGCAATTGCAAACAGAATAGAGGACACCAACCTCTTTTTATTTCCCATTTAGGACGTGGAGGTGAAAAGCCAATATTCCTCTCTGAGATGCAGCTAGCTAAACAGATGCTGAATCGCATGTGTTCATTTTAGCCCACTCTTCCAGTTTATAGGGAGCAGAAATATTTCCATTCCAAAATAAGCCTCTCACCACCTCCAAGCCTTCAAACTTGACTTCCAAACAAGACAGCTCCAGTGCCTTTACCACTGCTTTTAAAGCATGTTTACCTGTCTGGCCAGAGGTCCATGCACCTCTTGGTAAAGCAGAGTGTGACCTGGGGCCAGTGAGCCTGAGCCCCACTGCTGCAAGGGACCCCAGCCCTGCTCCGTGGCTCTGGGATCCTGCATGGGGGAGCAGTGGCCGGGTCCCGGGGATGCTGAGGCCGCGGGGGACAAATCGTTTTGCCAGGGGAA
>NW_010323753.1:0-8282 GCF_000700745.2 Antrostomus carolinensis | reverse complement strand
TGACCCTCTTATCCTTGATATGCCTAGAGAAAGTGCTGAGGATAAGATGTTCCATCACCTTTCCAGGGCTGGAAGTGAGGCTGACCGATCTATAGTGACCCAGGTCTTCCTTCTTGCCTTTTTTGAAGACTGGAGTGACATTTGCTTTCCTCCAGTCCTCAGGCACCTCTCATGTTCCCCACGACTTACCAAAGAGGGTGGCATCCAGCCTATCCCAGTCTCTGCTTTGAAGACCACCAGCTACCACCATTTGTTTCTCCACAGGTCTGCTTTCTCATCTCTTAATTTGAGGCTTTCAGGTGAGAAAAGGCAGAGCAGTGCATGGTTTGCAAGCTCCCAGGCAAGCCAGCAGGCATAGCTCAAACACAGCAGAAGCAGTAACTCATAGGTTCCCGGACAACATTCTTGTCAGATCATGTCTCTCGATTTAGCTATATAGCATTTTCCGACTTCTGCTGGCAGAACTGGGCAACAGTTCATTAGAAGGCTTAAAACCAGCAGGTTTTGACTTAGATTGTTGCATGATCTATCAAGCTAAGCACTCTCTAACTATCCGTACTGTCATATGTTTTATGAAGAAAGATTAAAGCTTTAAAAATAATAGATTGTCACTTTCAAGGTATGAAAAGGGCTCATATGCTCAATGTGTACAACAAAGCCATGTTATGTACAGAGTATATTTAAACAGATCTATAATTTTTTCATAGAATGGAACAGGAGTTGCAATGCATAATAAATCCATATACCACATTTTGAGATGTACTTGCTGATCTTACCTATTTACAGTATGTTTATTACTTGTACATTTATTACTTGTAGAGGGCACATTTTTACTTGTAGAGGATGTATTCCTTTTCAGATAAGCCTTTAGTGTCAGCCTCCGAAGGAAATGTGAGAAAATTTTGGTTTTAGCTAAAGAATATGAAGAAACAGTGTCAAGCCCAATGAAATGCCTGGGGTTTGCGTTCCAGTTCTCTGTAATACTGAAGGTGGAGTTCTGACTTACATTGGTAACTTTCCTTTTCGACATGCCTGAACAACTGACAGAGGTTGGTATATAAATGTATATGCAAATGGAAGTGAACCACGGTGATATATGGCTATAAGTATGGAAAATCCCAAGCCATAACCCCTAATTGCCACAGTGCACAAGAACACAATTAAACATGGTTGTAGACAAAAGGAGCTCCAGTGCACTTGCTTTGCTAAAGATGTTATGAAGCTATGGTGCCCACCACCGCTGCCTGCATTATGCCCCACCGCTGCCTAATCACAGGAGTGAGCTGAATCTAATGGTCACATTAGGTGAACGATGGATTTGAGTTTCTGTGTGCGGGAAATGTAGAAATGAAGGTTACATTACAGAATGATTGGCAGTAAATCAGAAATAACTTTAGTTTCATCATCATTCCAGCGCTGTTCTGTCCTGAATTCCCACCTGCTCCTGTTCCCATTAGAAACTAAATTTTCATTCTAAACTTAAGAAGTTTTATTTGACAAACAAGAGGGAGTGTAAATTGCATGACAGAAGAGTCTGTAAAAAAAAGTTATTACCTGTGTGCTGAGGTGCTGAGTCAGTGATGAGAATTATTATGTTTTTTTCCTGGAGAAGAGACAGACCTTAACTGCCCTTCATATATGTATATCTATTTTTTTAAATGTTTTTTTAATTTTAATTTTACAAGGGAATGAAAGATGTTCTTTTTCCTGTCTTACAATTAGCAGCTTCAATTTCCTGCCTCAATTCTTATATAAATCAAAAGAGGAACAAATGTAACGTGGCTTTAGCTTTATTATTTTAGGCTTCAAACTTTGAGATGTCCTGTGGCATTAGGACTGTCCACCTTATTTCAATATTTTTCTTTATGAGTTCATACCCATGTGATGCCAAGCTAATGTGCAACTGCAGATACTCCTGTTGCTTTTGTTCTGTTCTGTTCACTCGGGCTGCAAAAGTCTTTAGTGTGAGGGCAAGAAAACAAACCAAAATCGTCTGACCATTCGGAAACTTTTTAGTTGTGAATATAGCTGCCAGTTCTGACACAGCCAGGGAGAAAGACAACTTCAAAATACATTACGTCTGGCTGGGATGAGAGCCAGATTATTAACAGGATGACTTGTTCTGTGAGAGTAAGTGAAAAATTCAATACCACCTATGCTTTCCGTCCCCACTCTCAGTTCTAATGCCTGGAGTCTTTGAACTGATATTCGATTATTTATGAATGTATAATAAACAAATAGTGGCACTAAATTGAGAGACATTATCTTCACAGTTGACATAGAGGCTCCATAACTGCCGGTTTCTCCATTTATTTTTTTAATACACTTGAATGACAAGCTGCTGATAAAAATAAACACTCTGTGACAGGGGAAGAAATATGACTTGAGGGTGTCAGTGTTGGAATGAATATCACAGAGGTCTTCCATTACAGCTCTTAAATGTGGAATGGCATCTAAAACTGCACAGCTCAATAAATGGTCGTTATACAGCCTATATCTGTAATCAGGGCAGCCTATCTGCAGTCTTCTAGCTGTGTACATGTATGAGGGCAAAATATTTCTAATATCTGAAATTTATTGCACCTAAACCTCGGCTTTCAGACAAACAATGGATTAATTTCAAACAGGATGTCTTCTTAAATTCATTTTCTTCTTAACTTTGTTGGATTGCTTTCATACTGTGTGTCTAACACTCTGTTATTAAGCCATACTCTCTGATTTTTCGTTTTGAATTAGTTTCATATAGGAAATGAGAGGTTTTTTTCAAAATATTCATTCTGTACAAGTAATCTGTAAATGGTAAGTTTATGTGTGACAGTATGAGAGTATGCATGGCACCACGATTCAAAAATGACAGAATTTGCCTTCTATTCACTATTTAGTTTTCATTTTATAAAACAGTGCCTAATAATGATACCTTCTTTGAATATATAGTCAAAAATTAAATTATTTCCTTCAGTGGAAAATGATGAATTCCTAGTAATGTGTAACATTTCTACTCTGATTTTAATCCATATAATTTCTTCCAATTTCAACAGCTCCCTACTCCCAAGCCCTGAAGTTTCTTCGCAGTTTGTGTTTGTTTTGAAAATACTCTCCCTTTGATCTGATGAATTACTTTTTATAAGTGCCATAGCTTTTTACGCCTCCATTCTTTTGCTTTGATTCTATTGTTTTAATTTTTAATGAACATTTATTAATAGTTTTAGGGGTTTTTAGAAATTGCATTTTATCTTTCACAGAATTTGAAGAGACTTATATGGGATTTGCATTATTAATGCTGTTATTATCATTATCATTATTATTAATTCTACCTGTTTATTTTTACTGGTACACATTTTTTTCATTTGAATCATCGATTTATAAAACATTAAAAACACATTGCAATCCATGAGTGGCAAGAAAGTAGCCTAGCTTCACGTATAGCCAATGTGTCTTTAGGGTCTTACAATTTCTGTTTTTAAGGTTACATATGGAAAGAAATATCACCTACATTTAGATCTGCTTTAAATGAAAACTAATATTCTGGATATGGAATTAAAGTTTGTAATCCTCTATTGCATGCTGAAATTTCAGAGAGTTGAGGCTGTAAGTTGTGGTAACCAAAGGAAACCCTGAGGAGGGATAATAAATACCTCCAGTGAAAACCCGTTAGAAATGAAAACAGAAATATAAACAGAAATCTTGCTGATCAATTTTTTTCTTTTCACTTTCTGTCTCTTCTTGAAGATTGGTATTGCAAAAATATAAAAAGTATAACTTTGTGCTATATATTTGGTCCCAGAAGCACACTGCAAACATCCAGTTTTAAAATTACAATGAAGTTTATACTACAGATTTGTCTACCCTCTGTTTTACATCCTATGTCCTGGAACGCACAGCTTTATGGACGATATAAATATAATCCATACAGCTTAACTGCAGAAGCTATTCTTATTCATATAAATGCCTAATACTTCCCTCCCGTACCCTCTCATAATTCCCTTAACTATGTCAATAGTATCCTGTGGCAGGAAGCTTACAAGTTCATTATATACTACGCCTGATCCTGGCAAAAAATAATCAGTTTAAATTTTGAAATTAAAAGGAAGGAGTAACTAAAAAAACTCCAAAACAAATGCAAACCAAAAATGGATCAATATAATACTTCCCTTATTTCCTAGTAAACCATTCTCTAGTGATTTTTTTTTGCATGTTCCTTTCTGACTTTGTGCACCTCAGGCTTGTTGATGCTTAAATAGTGTTTTGGTGCTCGCTCAGGAAACCCACTACACAAAAGTCAAGTACGACCTAAATAGTATTAATAATTTGTTGTGGTGTTTGGCAACATATGTTTGGCAAAGAACAGGAGTAATAAGCTTTGAAGTGTATGCATGTTTTGAGAGAATATTTTTCACAGGTGCTGAAGCTGCACGGGTCTCAGATGTTCTTAAAGATCTAAGACAACAGAATATCTCTCCAAAACATTAAAGTTTGAAAAGCAAGTGAACAGATGTTCAGTCATTTAATTTAATATTTCAGGCAGCTGTGTAACTTTACTGTGTTGAGGCTTTTTAAATTTTTTTCTACTTTTTTTGCCCTAACATTTAAAAACTAAACTGGGTATAAGGTCAGGCCTGAGTGGGTTCTGACAGCTGTTTAAATGTTTGTGACATCTGCCTCAGAAGCTGGGACTCGTGTCTCGCTTCTGCTGGAGCTGCCGCAGCACAGTGTCTCTGTCATTTCCCCAGGCAACTTTCTCTGGTGAACAACTTAAGGCACAGGGGGTGGCTAAAACTTTCTAGCATTTCTGTTACGCTTTTTAAACTGCTTCGTAGATTTTTCATCAGGAACCTGGAATGGCTGAGAATGTAAAATTTAAACCCTTTAAACCATGTTAGAAACTGGGAAGAAAAGCAAAAGCTTTTGAAGATATCCCTTACAATGACTGAGGCACATTTTGCTTCTTTTGACTAGAGCCATCACCACATTGGTGACAATATGAGGCTGATTTTGCAGAGGAGTCCATGGCAATATGGCATTGCCCTTTCTTCACTCAAAGCCTGCACCTAAACAACCTCTCAAACAGCCTCTTCCCCTGAGGCCTGCAACGAGTAGAGTACCGCAGAAATTCTGACAGCTTGCTTATTAATCCTTAACACTGGGCTCATCTGTTTCTGCATTAATTTGTTCTCAAATGGGTCTCAAGAAGACAGACTTCAATGTAAAAACCTCGCAGAGGAGTCCTAAGGGGTGGAGAGACCTGACCCGTCCTTAAAACTACATGAATAAATGCCACGCACTCGGTGCAGAGGAAGGATCCGAAACATCACAGAAAAAATTGGTTAAATTGTGATCTTTTGGTCTGAAATTCATTTGATATCTTCCTTCTGTCAGCTCCTTCTGACAGCTTTGGTAGTGCCTACATTAACAGATATTCTTCTTTTAGGGTGTTTAGCAAATTGCCACTTAAAGTTGGTCTTTGTGCTGATCATCTGCTTCTGTGTTAAACTGCAGGGTAGCTTTCTCAATGCGATACATAAATTTTTTTAGTGGAGATTTCTTCGACTATCTTTCTATGCACCTATGTGAGTGATGCCTTACTTGCTGAGGAGTTGGAATTTGACACAGGATAGTAGAGAGAGTTGACATTATTTATTGTAGCCTCTTGTTATTCCCTATGCCTATGAAGACCCGCTGTCTCATATCACCAGGGAGCAAACAGATATATCATCTGCAAAGAGAAATCATCCAGAAATACTTCTACAGTGTGAAGTATCTAAGGAAGGACCTTACATAATGGTTTGTTTTGTGTTTTGTCTTATGAAGATTTAATGTATGATATGGCTAAAGCCTTACTGTCTTCTTGTTTGTTTTCCTAATGATTTTTTTTATCCATTGTAATTGATTTGTTTTATCATGAGCTGGATCTTATCTGCCCTGAACTCAGTATTTTCTGCATGAGCCCTGGTCATCACTTTCTTCAGCACTGATAGATAAGTGTTTCAGCAGAACTGATGCCATTATTACTATGTCATCAGTTATTTTCTGAATGCCTGTAAGGCTTCCGAGTAGTCTTTGTCCTTTTGTTGCAACACTTCACTAGCTGACCTTATTCCAAAAGGTAGGCAATGAAACTTGTTCCTCCCCCAGGGTGAACCAAAAGTGCACAGTTAATATCATTCTTCATCTAATCTGACTTGTCAGTAACTATCCTTCCTACTAGGATCTCTTTTAGCAGACAAGTTGGCTTTGACCATTTGCTATCGCAGCTTAGCCTTTCTGAGGTTGCTGGAATTTGGATGTATCCACTATTTCTCTTTTTGTCTGATGTCATGCTGTTAGCCCACAGAGTGAATATATTAGTTTTGCTTATATTCACTTTTTTCTTTAGCTGCTGCTTGTTTCCTTTGCTGCTTTCTGTCACTGCAACTGTAAATTTTACAGCTGTGCATGACAGGGATGATCGATGAATACAGATATATATGTGTGCTTCTTCAGGGATTCCGATGACTCTTTGAAGACTTCTGGGTGCTCTTGATGAGTATTTGGTGTTTCTTCATGCATTGTGATGTTTGCTTTTCATTAAATCTTTAATTGTGTTCAAGTTACACTGGCCTTCATGGTACTTCCATGCCAAAGGGTCGAAGATCAGCCTTTCTTCAGCCGTTACCCTGCTAAGGTGACTTCAGAGTGTTTCCCAGGGCTATGTTACAGCACAGGTACTTTATTTAATTTCTTTATCTGGACTGGGATACAGTGTCTGTTTTAAAAAGTGAACCTCAGCTCCTGTGCTTAACTTGAAGCCTCTGAGTATGTTTCTTGGAGTACATTCTGTATGTGCTGTAGGGGTTGTCCTATTTTCTGATATTACACCCCCAAGAAGAGATTAGTCACATCTGAGTTCAGCCAGGGATTTGTGGTGGTGTTTTTGTTTTGTTTTGTTTTGTTTTTTTTTTCCCTGGGTAAGTTTCTTGTTTTGAAAAGCAAGAATAGTGGTTACATATGCTTCATTTGTGACAGAAAATTTGCACAGGCTAGTGACATTGTCTCTCCCCAGGTGTGAAGTGTCAAGGGTTTTCAGCTCCAGCTCAGAGGTTGCTGGTGCTCCTGCATAGTTTTGCTGGGTGGTCAGCACAGGAGATGACATTGATTTCAAAATGCAGTGCAGTCCTGCTCTCTGTTTGAGTGGCACTGCAGAACTGCAGGTTATCTCTTTTTGCACTCCCAAATCAGCCTTCCTCAGACACCTTTACCTAAGTTACTTATTAGTGACACTGAGCATGTTTTTATCTCTAAGCATGTCATTCTCAGTAATTTCTGACTCCCAATTTCATGCTTTTTGCCTCAGCTTGGTTACATCCTTTTCCATCTGCTTTTCCTCTTGGTACTGGTGAGACCAGAACTTATATCATTCAGAATTTTGGAGTGTTTGTTTGTTTGTTTGTTTGTGTTTTGTTTGGTTTGGTTTGTGGTTTTTTTTTGTTGTTGTTGTTTTTTTTTCATGCATCACCATATTTCTAAAGCATTGTTAAGGCCCCCTCGGACTGGGAATATTTTCAGTTTGTTGCTTTGATAACATGATCTAAATCCCAGAATCTCCTGACCTAGTGCGTTCAGCACAAATAGCTATTTTCAAGTCCTATTCTGTTTATATGCGCCTTGACATTTTGTGCTTCTCCTTCCAGTTTTTCACCAACCCATTCAATAAGGGTGTGTGGAAGGTGAGGTGACTCACCACACACATCGCTTTGTACCTTTTCCCTGCTTTCTAGGTTAGTTGCTATGCTTTTTGCTTGTGTTCATACTTTTACTGTCCTAGAAAAAACAAAACAGAGCTGCTTTTTGACCTGCCTGTGATCCCTCTGTTACTTTCTTTATCTCTGGAACATGGATATCAGTATCATTAATATAAAGTCTGAACTAAAACTCTATTTTGAGGTAATAACAATGGCTCCTCCAGAGGCCTCAGCTCAGCAACCCTGTAGCTGCTCTCAGACTCAGGAGACACACAGCATCCTGGCTGGGGATTATGGCTTAAGTACATCTAGAGAGACCGTATCAGCGTCAAAAGCTAATCCTCCTTGACCTACAGGCTATACCTCAAAGGATAACCATGTCTCTAATGCTTAAAGCAGACATAAACACCTCCTGGAAATTAACCTGCTTTAGATTAGGAATGATTTGGTAGAGCAAATCTACATCTAGTGATGTTACACAGTGCTCGGTCTGCTATTAACAGGATTGTCATAAGCAGGAAAAATCCATAAATAAGTTGTGGTGGTTTGGGTGGATTCACCCTT
>NW_010323752.1:75570-119582 GCF_000700745.2 Antrostomus carolinensis | reverse complement strand
CCCCCCACCCCCTTCCACAGGTCAGAAGTGTGACCTAAAACAGCTGAAGAAGTGACAGGACCAAGGAGGCCATACCCATCTGAGTCAAATGCTCTGAGACTTGCCTTGTTACCAAAAAGCTCTGACCTTAATTGCTGCTTCCAGTCCTCTGCATTTAGGGCCTGAAGAGAGGATGGGATTAACCCCTGACAGCCCTTGCAGCCCTCTGTCCCTCAGGGTCTGCACCACAGGCACCAAAATGCTCTGGAAGCCCCACCGACCAGCAAAGGGGGGTCACTGTCCTTACCGAACCCGGCCTTGCACAGAGACCAGCCAGCATCCATGCACCTGTCCCAAAGGCAGCCCTGAGCCCTTGCCAGGGTTAAACCCTCTTTAAACTTCCATCAGGACTTGCCTTCACTCTGCCAGTTGTCCTGCAGAGGCCATAACTCAGAAACAAAGAGGCAGCTGGCTCCAAGGCATACACCAAAGAGACAGTGCATCACAGTCGGCAATCCTCTCGCTAAGTGGGCAACGTGGATATCATAATCATTTGGTTATATTTATTTCCTTTGGGAGGCTTTCGTTTAGTCAAAATTATATAGGTTTTAAATGTGTGTGCTCAATGAGAAAGAAGGGTGTTGTACCACACTGACAAAATGCAATTCCCTTTCTCTAATCTATTTGGAAAATATTTAACTTCATTTCAACACGCAATTAGATTAGGTTCTTACTGGACTATTAAAATCTTCAGAATAATCATCCATCTAAAGCTGTTCCACAGCTTGAATTACTGGTATTTTCTATTTTTATATAATGTATTTGGTAAGAACCCAAATAGCTTTTAATTTTTTTATGTAGCTGCCAAATCATAATACAGTAGGTCAGAGAATGCCTGAAGCAAAATATAATCCATGATATATAGGGCTTTTTTTTTTTTTCCATTTCTCTTGCTGGCCTGGGTAATGGATGGGCACAAGCAGTTTCACATGCTGTTCTGCATCACAGGATTTAGTCAGAATTACCTCACTAAAATAATTAGGTTTTTCCATACTCATATTGATTAATGAAGGAAGGAAAGGTAAACTAGAATAGACAAGACAAAACAAGGAAGTCCTGTACCTTCTTGTAGGGGGAAAAATACCTATTTTCTAAACATTGTTTAAAATGTATTTTAATATTACTACAGGCTCACAAGCTACATCACCATATGAATTTATGCATACAAGCACTCAATGTAACTTCTCTTTAAAATGGATTAGGTGGCATTAGTAACAACTGATAACTCAACACTGACGTGTGTAACCCAAGGAGGAGACAGGAGGATGCAAATAAAAGTTTTTGTATTGCTGGCTTGTAGAAGTCATCATGCAGTAACCTAGTTCCTCTCATGTACTTAAAAATTGTTGTTTTCAGCTCTGCTTTCTTTTCCTCCACATGTTGTCTGAGTTGTTTTCAAAGAATGTTGCTTCTTACTGCTCTGCTCTTCATTCAGCAAAAATTGGGAAAATAAAGCCACAAAGGCACCTAGTGACTACTCCAGCATAAACATCATCCTCTGCCCAAGAAAATAAGCCAGAGTTCAAATCCCAGAGTTTCAAGTGTGGGAATGCATGTGAAAAAGGACATGAATTGAGAAAAATAAGACGGTAATTCTACATATGCTGGAATTCATCATTCCTTTTGTAGAGAACAAGCAGTTCTACTTCAGTGTTTGGGAAAAAAAAGTCTGAACTTCCGGAATTTTATTATACATTGTGACCATCTCCTACACACAATTCCCATTTCCAATTGATATGGCATTCATTTTCAAAATGATAAACATATTTATCAAAATAAAATAAGTCCTTGTACGAGTCAGAGAAGGTTCAAAGTCAGTCGCTACTACGGACTTCACTACTGTTAATTTTACTTGGGAGGCACAAGTAAATTTAGTAAAGTAATTAGACCCAATGCCAGACAGCTAATAAGCACGAGTGAAAACAAAATGATACTCTGTGCACTCTGGCTGTAAAGTGTAGCCAAACCTCTGAACCTTTGAGATATACAGCAAGACCTGAGGATCATAAACCATTAGAACTGAAAAAGTTGGTGTTATGCGTAAGATCTTAACAAATAAACATCTAGATAGTTAAGATTATGTAGTTTTACTATATGTTTATAAGATGATAACATCTAATAACTACCCAAGAAAAGTGCTGAAACTGGTGTGTCACTTCAAAAATGCAAAATACAACCCAGTACATGAAACCACGACAGACCACACTGTTCCAGACTATGAACCTGAAAATGTGGGGGTTTAAAATCATTAACCTCAAACTGAGATTAATCATATGATTTTACTCTGTGAATACTGAAAGCAGCCACATACATCTGAAGCTAAAGTACTGAGAACAGGTTCATAGAAAAAACACAATCAACTTTATGTTATGTAAGTAAAACAATCATAAACCAATACACTGTGGACTACAATTTAATGTGGCAGAAGATGGCACATTACCTTTCTCGTCAAGCTCAATGAGATTTAGTGATTTAGACATTTATCAATTTACTGAGTCTTATTTATGATCTACATCATTAACAGAGCTGATTAATTTTTTAAAGCTATATAATTCATTTGAAAAGTGACAATGGAGTGGTTAAATTGAAGAGGAAAAGCAGAAATCTAACATAGCCTTCAATAGCATCTCTATATTAAAAAACTAAACTTAAAATCAAATTACATCTTTTCTTTCCTAAATCCAGACACTCATCAAGCATACTGCTCCTTGCAACTTCTGTGCAAGTTGTTGTATCAAACACTGCTATGTGTGAACCAATTTTACCAATAATTTATTCAACAGCATTCAACAGACAAGAACTGATTAGCTAATAAATTTTGGGTTGGTTCTAGAGAATATAAGATAATGTTTTACTTTTTGTTTACATCCAAAATATGCACAACTGAAAAAAAAAAAAATCTGCTTTTCAGAAGGAGCTTCTACAAAAGTAGATTGATGACCCTAATTTTCAAAATTGACAGTGCTCTCCTACAAGCAAGTATAGCAGTTAAAAAGCAATCACCCCAAATCAGAACCACTGTTATCTGACAATTTTTAGCTTTGCAAAAATAAGTTGATTTGTAAAGAAATGTCCCAGTTTCACTAGGACAGGGTTAATTTTGTTCTTAGTAGCTACAACAGTGCTGTGTTCTGGTTTCAGTATGGGATGTGTTAGAAGAAGAATGTTGATAACATACTAATATTTTTAGTTGTTGCTAGAAGCTTGCACGTGCAAAGGACTGGGAAGGGGAAGCACAGTAATTAGCAAAACACAAAACTGACATTTAGATATGCCAATGAGACATTCCATATCATATAATGTCACGTTCAGTATATTAATGAGGGTTGACTGGAAAGCTGGAGATTCTCTCAGGGATCGCTCAGGCTCCCTCTTCCAGGACTGTGGTTTCAGGTTCAGGGTTCCTTTTTGCTCCTCTGAGATTGCTATCAGCAGGTGGTGAGCAATTGTACTGTGCAGCACTCATTAATATATACTATTATTATCATTACTATTTTATTCCAATTATTAAATTGTTCTTACCTCAACCTATGAGTCTCCTTACCTTTTCCCCTCCAATTTTCTCCCCTATTCACTGGGGGGCTAGTGCAAGTGGCTGTGTGGTGTTTGGCTGCCAGCCAAGTTAAAGTACTACAAGAAATTACACAAATTGCCACTGAAATAGGTATTAGCTGCCACCCTTCTTGGCCATAGGAGCAGAGTGATCAAGAATATTAACAACATGCTGTCTGAGCTGCTGTATCAGCTTTAGAAATTCTCCCATTAGGCATACAGCTCAAAAAATAAACAGAGACAATTTAAAACATCATGTTTTGCAGCTGTTTTGGATTTCAGTCATCATGCATCAATAATACATCTAAGCACATTCATTTATAATTTCCAGTTAACTTTCAGGTCAGATTTTGAGTTTATTTTAGGAATCTAAATCCTGAATTCAAAAGGATAATTATGCTTCATACAGAACAACCAAGATATAAACACTTCCCTGACAGGCACAGCCTTGGTTTCATGGTGAGAGAATGGGTGGTACAGCAAAAACACTTGTGAGTGGTGTACACCCATGTTCCACATTTCTCTTCAGTGTTCTAGAAACAAAGACCAAGAGAAAAAACTTTTCCCAACACCCCGACTTAATTATGAAGAGACATGGTGTGTCCGGCCAGTGCATACGCATTACACCTTCCAGTCCAGGTGGACAAACTGCATATGCAAAGCTCATGCAGTGTGTCCACCATATACCTGCATGTTAGGCTTCGTGCTACCTCAGTCATATGCTCCTTTTGCCCCACACTGACTCCATACCTGTATCAATAACCACATAATTGCAGCAACATATGGTTTTCCAACCAACTGCCCTATTATTGTTAACCAAGGTAACTAGTTCAGTGGTATTCGAAAAGGTGTGACTACACTTTAGGCATACCCTAAAATGAGTATTTCAGATATACCTCACTTCAGAAAATTTCAAGCAGTGCAACTGCCTAGCTAATAAAAAATAGATTATTACTGATGGGATTTAACAGAAAATTTGCATAAACACTAATGGAAATGCAGCAGTAAACAGGCTCCGCACATCGTGATGAGATTAAACAAGAAGTCTGATAAACGGATTTGAAGTTCTGCAGTTTGTTTAATCTTTTAAAGAAGTAGTGAAAATATCTTTTTTTTGCTTTCACATTCTACTGGCATACATCCAATCATTTCATGTGCACAAAGGCAGCTATTTGTGAAGATATGAGCAGGAGTTAGAAAGAAAAATAAGCAAGGCACTAAAAATTTGATTACAAGCATGCGAGCACACACACAGAGAGCGCTCTGTGAAGACAGATCTGAAACACGAAAGAGGACAAAAAGACAGCAATACATTTACTTTCACACTATCTCCTTATTCTCCCGAAGATAAAGTATATAAAAATATCACTATTTACCATCACTCAATGGAACCAAAATGCTCTCTTTGCAGCAGACCCTTAGACTAAGCAGTAGCACAGCAAAAGGCAGTCAAGCTTGGAATTACATATGTTCTCATCAGGTTCCCTGAATCCAGGCAGTACTTACAAAACGGGCCACTCTTTGGGGACTTTAGACCCTTATCTAATCTACACTGACAGAATAGCAGAGATGAGCTGAGAATACACGGGCAACTCTTGAAGCTTTTCAAACTCACTGTGCCAAAAGTATCTGTGCCTCCAACAGAAAATTGATAGTAAACTTTTCAAATTCTTACTCAGGTGTAAAAATACTGAGCTGCTTTATTTCAGCTTAAGTGGTAACAGTGACTAGAGATCCAAATGCAAAGCTCAGTTCCCTAAAGCAAAAAATATTCTCCTACATGGGATGCATATTGATACTAATAGAGTAACAATGCTTTTGTAGATATTTTTGAAGCATTTTAAGAGATCCAGAGTGAAGAAGCTCTTTTCCCCAGTCATCCATGAAATCTAGTATGTTGACACCATACAAAAAACCCCACTAAGTGGTCCACGAAAGCAATCTGCTGAATGAAGACTGGTTTCCTACAGCTTTATGCATCATACTTGAACAAAACTGTCTCCAGATCCCCCAAGCCTCTGAGACCTCACAGAATCAAAGAAGTGCTGGCTGGGATGAACTTCTGTCCAACCTCCTGCCCAAGTGGGAAGTAGTGCTAACAGCAGATCAAGTCAGCCACGGTTCTGACCAAATGAGTCTCGAAATCCTCTGAGGATGGAGATTAAACTATTTCTGTGGGCAACCTCTTCCAGTGCTGCTCGGCCCCTGAAGATAAAAGTCCCTCCCTACTGTTCAATCCCAAGTTACAATTTGTGCCATTACATCCCTCTTTTTGCCATCTGCCACTACTGAACAGAGATCAGCTTTAATGTCTTTGTAAATGCCCTTCAAGAAGTTTTAGGCTGCTACTAGACTGTTCTTCAGTTTCCTCTTTTCCAGACTACACAATAACAACTCTGTCAACCTCTCCCTTGCAGCCACATTCCTTAAACCCCTCACCATCTTGCTAGACCTCCTAATGGTCCCCCTCCAACTCTTCTACCTACCTCTTGAACTGAATGGAGTATTCCAGACAGCCTCACAAACACTAAGGAGAGGGGATAAAAACTTTACTTGAAGTGCTGCTTCTAGTGTAGCCCAGTGCCTGATTTGCCTTATTTGCAATGAGAGCACACTTATGGCTCACGCTCAATTCAAAAAAACACATGGGATTAATTTGCACCAGGTGCTAAACTCTGTATTTCTCCTAAGTCAACTTCAAGTGGTTTCTGCTGTCCCAGTCCTCAGAGTTTTTGAGCTCTCTCTGGGTTGAAGCTCTACCATCCAGCATGTCAAAGAACATAATTTAATGTATTTGCAAATTTGCACCAAGTGCATCTTGCTTCATGACCCAGGCTGCTGATGAAAACCCTAACACTGTCAGCCTCAATATCATCCTCTAGAGTACCCTGCTTGTTAAGGGCTACCAATTGGATGTAAAGCATCACTAACCTTTCAGCAACTAACTTTCAACCCATCTAACAATTCCACTTGTCTAGCCCATACTTCCAGGTGAAACCTCTACAGGAGACAGTGACAAAAGCCCTGCTGAATTCAGGGCATCTACTGCTCTCCCTCACTCCTGTAGCAAGTCATTTCATCCAAGGCAGCAATAAGGTGAATCAAGGACCATTTGCCCTTGCTAAATCCATGCTGACTGTTTCTGACTGTCGTCTTGTTCTTTGTGCATTTGGAAATAAGAATATACTCCATGATCTTTCCAGGCCATGAAGTGAAGCTGACCGGTCTATAGAAGCCCAGATGCTGCTTCTTGCTTTTCTTAGAGACACATAAAATATCCTTTTTTCATTCATTGGGGACCTCCTCCAACTGCGCAGGTTTTCTGTTGTGGTCTTGTATCTGTCAGCTCTTTCAGTACCCTCAGCAGCTCCCATCCAGTCTCACTAATCTGAATATATCCATCTTCTCAAAGTGGCCCCTAACCTGTTGCTCTCCAGCTGTTGGCTGTGCCTCTCTTTCTCAAAAAATGCTGGCATACACAGAAGCAGGGGAACAGGCTTTTAGTGCATTTAGAAACATTTAGTGCTTCCATTTTTCTGTACCATCATATACCAGCTTCTCTCTCCTATTCCTCGATGAATTTACAGCTTTTCTGAACTTCCCTTTGCTATTGATCCATTTTAAGAATCCCTACATGTTACTCATGTTACTTTAGCTAGTTTTTGCTCTAACTGGCCTTTTATTTTTCCCTTCTTGATTTCATTCCTATGCAACCAAGCTATGCTTTTGTAATCCTCCTCCATTATCTGTCCTTGTTTTTGTATGTTCCACTTTTTGCAAGCTGCATTTCTGAGTGTCAGTTCCCAAAGCAGTTCCTTGCTTAGTGAAGCAGGCCTTCTTTACAAGTCCCCAGTCTTCTTTCAGAATAGGATTATTTTTTTCCTGAGCTCTCAATAGGTTTCCATTAAAATCAAGCCTTATGTGGGAGGACTGAGGAGCCTGCCACTGGAGCACTCGTCCTTCTCACCTGTGCCCCCAAGAGTCCTACAGTCATCTTCAATCTGCTGAAGGCTTTTCCTGGCTGCTTCACTGATGCCTGTCTAGATGAGCTGCCAGGGAAGCAGTCAGAAAGCCAGATAAACCGTGGCAGCCTCTCTGCAACACCATGGATCCAGGCTTCAGGCAAGTAGCAAACCTCCCCGGGTGACCAATCTGGCTGGCAAACAGGATGCTCTGTCCCACAGAAGGGCTAAGTCACAAACCACCAACACTTGTCATGGCATCTTCATAGGATGAGTCTGAATTTGGTGATGCAAGGTGCCCAGCCTACAGTCCCCCCACCAGCAGAAATCATCCATTCTCCTCTGTCAGTGAAGCCCAGGCAAACAGCCACGAACAGAGACGGAGCCTCCTGTGTGTGCATCTGCCAACCTCCCCCCCAGTCCAACACTTAAAAACTGGTAGGGGACACCTACCAAGGTTAATTTGACCTGATAGCTGGGAGAGAGAGAGAGCACTGCAAGCTGGGGCTAATCCAGCCCCACGCAGGCACCGGCTGGCCGGCCACATGGCAGCTGCCTGGGGCTGCAGGCAAGTGTCTACTGCCCCTCTGCTACCGGAGCGGGTCAAAGACAAGCGCCGAGGAAGGAAGCATAGGTCCCCTTGGCTAAAGGCTGCAGTAGACTATTTTAGGACCACTGAGATCACCACCCATCTGGCCAACTTAAAACACATTCAACAATAAGTTAAAATGTGTGACAGGCAGAGAAACAGGCAGCAAAGTTATGTAAGCTTTTTTTTCTCTTGGAAACCAGGCTAATAAGTCACCCACACACACCCATACATCCTCCATATCACCAAAATGGTTTTGCCAAATCCTAGTCCAACTATTGGCATGTATTTACTTCACTCACCGAACGTACGATCCTGATTTCCTTCTCCATTCCTTTCTTCTCTAAATCCTGCTTGGCACTATTGAGACCATATAGTCAGAACACGCTCTTTTTGTTTCTACACGATGGAGGAAAGATACAGGATGTCTCCACAATACATGATTTTGTCTAACCTCCCTCTTCCAACATGCTGCTATTAAAAAAAAAAATCAGAATTTGTTTTATGCCTAAACAGAGAACATGAAGCAGGTACTAAAAATCCAAGTCTTCCTGCTGGACAATTTTATCTATTACTCAGTTTCACCAAGAGATAATCTAAGTGGCCCCACAGCATTAAAAAGTTACTGTAGATTTGCTACCATAAAATTGAAAATGTAGCCTTACAGAATGAACCATATTTTCCCCATATCAGAAGTACTACAAAAATAATTTAATATCACCTACTACCAAGCCTAAATGGTTCAGTAGCCCATTATTTGGGAAATTAACATCTTCCATATTCCTTAAAGTAGAATTAATCCAAGAGAAACTTATAGTAAGATGAAGAACAAAAATAAAAAAGCTTGAGTCAAATCTACTGATAGGCATTTTAGCTGTAACATATAAGAATTAATCTAATGTAGACCTTTGTGGGATTTAGGCAACTGATGTAATACAAGCAAATTATATTGATTTTTTTTCCCTCAACAGCTATGATTTAGAGAATGAAAAGAAAATACCAAAGAGTATTAAGAAAAGCAGAAATGAAAGCCTGCAGGTTGAAGTCAGGTTGCTCCATGCAGTCCTTTTTATAAATACAATCCAAGAAACACTAATTACTTTTTCCTTCAGTACTCATCATCACATATGTCATGCTTGCTGAAGTCCTAGCTAACAACTGAAGGATCGGGGTCATAATTTTTGACATGTTGGTTATTGCTAGCTGACTGAGGTTTAGTTCTAACAGATGTCACAAAGCTAACTTACTTCAATCAGGGACTCTTAGAAGTCACCACAAAAAGCCTTTGTGTTGCTGAAGCCAGAAAAATAATCTTGATGAGGAATGTAAGGTGATAGTACAACATTATTTAATGTACTACAGGGTCAGAGGAAGATCATAAACCAACCTGCCATTGCCTAAGAAGCTAGACATTAAACATGTTTTTCCTGACAAGTCTAATTATCAAATTGCAGCTCAACATTCAGCTTTGGAAGAGGTCAGATTGCCTGTCCTAAGCAATGGTAACTAGCTAGATGCATCAGTTTATACAAAGCCATAGTAATGCTTGAGATGCAAGCATTAAACTTAATTATCTATATTGCAGGAAAGCAGGCATTTAAAGAAGAGATGGGCAAATCTGTCACTCAGTTCCACCTTCCTGGAGCAGAGTGGCAAAGTGATGTTAGTTGAAATAGAAATTACTGTAGAAATAATGAAATAAACTATTGCTGTCTTCTTTAAAAAGGGAATTGACTTCTATGGATTAATAGGCAGAAAATTACTAAACAATGGGGCTTTATCACTAACCTTCCCCTATCCTCTAGAAAAGAAAGCCTTCAACTGAAACATTTTTGGCAGGTGAACCAAAGCAAATTAGGCTGTACTCTTTCCAACTCTATTCTAACACAGGCTCTTTGATACAAGATTGCATTTGCAGACTTCACATGTGAAGAGAATATTAGTTATGCTGCCTTTGTAGTTTGGAAAAAAAACAAAACAAAACAAAACCACAAACCAACTTATGCAAACTATACAAATAAATGTGAGAAATGTTATCCCTTCATTCTGCAAGTGCACAACCCTCTTTGGAAGTCAAGATACCCATGACTGCTTGGTGTGAGGGAGGAACCTATGGAAATATTTCTTCAAACTACAACACACACTAAGGAATAGTGCAGTGATTAAGCAGAAGCTCAGTCCTTCTCCATCAAGAAGGGTCCTTCTTTTATCTTTCCGGGATTATTCCCATAAAGGTGTAGTTTGGAGAAAAGCAGGCAGCACTAGCTGTCTCGATGGGGTCTGTAACATTATAACACATGAACGGAAAACACTGCAAATCATACAAAAGAAAAAAAAAATCTCTGCTCTTAAAAGATGCTTTAAAGTTGCACTGCTGGCGCTACTAAACTCACCCTGGCTGCCATCTATTTTAGTATCATACTAAGAATGAGTTATTCAAATTCTTCTGCTTCTGCATTTCAGTGTTTCACCAGTAACAAAAATGTTACCACAACCTGTTCCTATAGATGCTGTCAGGACTCCACTAATTGGCATTTCAGATTTCTGTGTAAGTGGAAGTACTTCTGTGAGTATGAAAGAGTATCTACATACTTTCCACAGAAGAGTGCTGTCACTGTATGCACATTAGAGATTGGCTTACAGGAAGAGCCCTCCTCCCAAAAAAAGAAGGTGGAGGTAATTTATTTCAAGCATCACCACTCTAATTTCAGTAACTACTGTATTCCTTCTGTTCTACTGAAGTTCATGGTAGAATGAATCTTATAGTCCATAAATGCTAATTATGATTCTTGAAAGACTCTTTGAAGCTTTGAAGAGGAGATGTCAAGCAAGCAGGCAGATTTTTTTTACCAGACAATAGAAATGTTACTTAAATCAATCTTGTAGGAAAAGGAAATAACTGCCACTTTACAAGGTAAATATCACTGTGTTTAAATACTACCGTTCCCTGGAATAAGGCTAAAACTTTTACAGAAGAAAGGTTAAAAAAAGGGGGGAGGGGTGGGGTGGGATTCTAAGGTTTGGATTTGTAAGACATACTTATTTTCCAAAATCTATTAGATTCTTTTTTCACTGTTATATTTGTTTCCACTTTTGGAGATTGCTTTTCTAATTTTAATTTCAATAGCATAAAAGTCCTTGTATAATTAATTCTTGTCTACTAATAAAGATGAGAACCACAGATTCTGGGTTTATAGATTCCTCTGCAATTGTGACATTATGGCCACAGTGGCCTCCAAGAGTTCAAGCAGCTTTTCTTCACTAAGCTGCAAAGCTTTAATCATGAAGGAGCAAGCCTGGTAAAATGTGCCTGGCAAGCTTTGGCCAGAGCTTCCAGCAAGCAGCAAGAGAAGGTGGAGACATAGACATCAATCCTCTGAATAGCAAAAGTCTAGTAAGATTCTACAGGATGAGGAACATCCAGCTTTAAATAATCAAAAGAGCAAGAAACAAAGAGACTTTCAACAGCACTTCTGGAACTATCTTCTTTTTGCCTGGTACATACATTAGTTTAGACTTTAACCTTCTGAAATAAGGCGGTTTTTGATTCCTCTGTGCTGTTTGCTAAAACACATGCTAAACTGAACAGAAAAAAATTATGCTTATCTAGACTTTTTCAATTGTTATTCCTCCCAAATTCCTTTATGCTCTGTAGATGCCTTCCTTTTTCCCAGACCTTTCCTCTTAGGATTCTTCTCCTCACGCTTCACTCTGCGTCAACTTTTGGTGCCACTCCAGCACCCAGAGCCATAACAGAAACAGTAAACCATGAGCTCTCTCCCTCACACACACACAAACCCAGTCTTTCAAGTGGATCCTATCGCTTGTCCCTTCCAGCTATATTTCTCTTCTGTCAGTGTTGCAGCTGTGACTCCAACACCAACTTTGTATGCTTGTCTCATCACAGGCAGCCAGGATGGCACAGAAAGATGCCATTTCACCAGAAGAAAGATGCATGCAGAGAAACTCAAAGGCTGTGTAGAGAAGCAACTAACTCCACCTCACACTCCTTCCCGAAAGCCTCCCACTCACACCCAAAGCCTAGCATCCTGCTGACCTGTTTCCCGATCTGAGGCAGCTTCTTTTACAGCCAAAACACAACACTGCCCACAAATGTGCAGAGAACAAATACCACGTGGGCCTATGTATGTCTCTAATAAGTTCCACCTAGGCTGATGAGAGCTACCAAGCAAAAGTGACTTTGAACCATGCTTTTTGGGTCAGAGCTCCAAATGTTTGGGTTGTTTGGCACAACAGGGCTACAATGTACTGCTTGGAGTCCCTGCAAAAACAAGGCATAGGTGTGCTCACAGCTGCTCCATACTGCAACCCTTCTGGGGCAGAGCCATCATAGCAAACATGGTTGTTGATTTGAAGCCATGACAGGCCTGCTTTAAATTCAGCCAAAAAAATTCAGGAAAAATTCAGATTAAAAAACAACAACAAAAAGAAAACCTATTATGGTTTCCAAAACGATGATATACAAATATGCATCTCCTTAAAGAGCAAAATAATTATTAAACTGGAAGCACATAATCAAAATGTAAGCCACTGTTTGCAGTGTTTAAGAATGAAAAATATTTAATTAGCAGCTATTCTTACATTCTGAAGCCAAAGATTTGTTATTCTGACACGACTTCACCATCAATGGTTTCCAACTAAACAGAAGCAGAACTGCAAAAGACTTCAAACTAAGTAGATCTGACTGTAGATCCAGTGTATGCTCTCAAAAAGGTGATGCAATCTAGACTTACACATCAACATCTCCGAGGCATGACATCTTGTACAAACACAATCTTAATGCAGTGTGAGGCAAAGGTGCAAACAAATGTAGCTGTGGACCTAAACATTAAGACAGACATTCATTTGCAAAGATAAATTACACCACACGATGTGTACAAAGCACACACCCAAAGAATTGAAAGCTTATTAGAATTAAAATTTCATCAGATTTTGGTTTTGAACTAGATTTATGACAAGAGATAAATGGCAAAGTATGCAAATCACTTCAACCACCTAGCAGGTAGGGAAATTTGCTGCAGGGAACAAACAAGTAATAAATAAGTAAATAGATAATATATTGCCAGGCTCCAAGAGGAAGCGCTATGAGAAAGCGGACTCTTCCCTGCAGCAGAGGTCACAGCAGTCAATAGGGATTATTAGCACCATTCTTGTAAAGTGAGAACAAGTCAAGCTGCCAAGCAATAGCTACACTGCAGTAGTATTTAAAACACTAGCTTTAGCAGTGATACAGAAGAAAATTTCTTTTCTTTTAAAGAAAAGGTAATTGATTTCCATCAAGAAACTAAAGTAATTAATTCTTCTCTCATTATATTTTTTTCCTCTTGAACTCTGCACTTCTCATCTCAAAAGATCTCTGTCAATGGATGCAGGGCTTTGCACTATAGTGAAAATCCTGCTGCCGCATAATATAAATATAAGTCACCAGTATTACACAGTAGCTTCCTAGAAACTGTAGCCTTTTTTTTTTTTTTTTTTTTTCCTTCTTCTGGTCAAATGAAATTATCTACTCACAACAAATTCATTAATAGAAACTTAGAGAAGTTAAAACACTGAGTGAAGGGATGCCTGCAGGTTTAACATATATGAACACCTGAGCTCATGAATCCTGAATACATTGCTGGTTCCTACTCTCATTTCTGCCCACTGAATATCCCACAAACAAAAATAAGGCACATTTTTGTTTTTATCTGTCTATACAACAAAGGCTTAACCTGATGGATTATATCTTTATGATCAGTTTTGAAACTGACAGTAAGTGCAAACACTGATCTTTGAAGGAAATGCAAAATGCTGATTTACTGCAAAGAGAAATCTCTCTGTTTTTCTCAGATTACACCTTTATTCAAACTACATAATCATTACAATACACTATGGAAGCCACCTGTCCCCAGACACGTCTTGCTCAAGTTGTTCATGTGTTTTTTGATGAAGAAAAAACCAACCAACCAAAATCTACCAGGTAAACTGGATTATACCAAACCTGTTTTGCTCCTCCTTCTTGAGGAACTTGGGTTGTTTAGTCTAAAGAAGAGAAGGCTGAAGGGTGACCTAACGGCTGTCTACAACTACCTGAGAGGAGGTTGTAGGGAGGTAAGTGTGTGTCTTTTCTCCCAGGTAACTAGTGATAGAACAAGAAGCAATGGCCTTAAGTTACACCAGGGGAGGTACAGGAAGTACTTCTTCACTGGAAGGGTTATCAGGCACTGGAATGGGCTACCTAGGGAGGTGGTTGAGTCACCCTCCCTGGAGGTATTCAAAAGATGGCTAGATGGGGGACTCAGAGATATGGTTTAGTAGTGGGCAGGTATTTTTGGACTTGATGATCTCAGAGGTCTTTTCCAACCAGGAGATTCTATGAACTGAACTATTTGCACACTCAAATGTGGAACATGTTCTAAACATCTGCCAGCTTCATCTAGGTAACCCTACAGAGCATAACTCCCAAATAAATGGGTGAACTAAGTGGTTCCCCCAAGATATAAAGAGTTCCTTTCACATTCATTGTTTCAAAGTATTGAGTTGTAGCACCAAGGTTATTCAGAAGGTAAATTTAGGATACACATTTTGGGAGGAAATGAGAAGCAACAGTACCTAGTCATTTGCATTGGCAATACTAGGTTGCGAATCTGACAGTGAAAGGCATGTGACAGAAGAAAAAGGACATCTGAAATGCTGAAATACTACTATTGCTATGAAGGCTGTGGAAAATTAATAGGTCCTTGGACTGGGATGATGAAGAGAATAAACTCCTCTAAGTATCTATTTTCCCCACATATACACATTGTAGTGAGAGATGCGACATTTTTCAATAATATCAAATTTTTATTTTACTTCCCTCCCTTCCTTTTTTGCTTTTTACAAAGAGGAGACCATTTGATACATAAGTATATTTGGACTTTCAGTCTATAATACTTTTTTGCTCCAAGTGTTGATCCGAGCAGCTAGTTACTGCTTTCCAGATTTTGAATTTCTGATGAGAAATCACTAAGCAAGCAGATTACCTGGTCTTGCCCCTTCTCACCACCAGAGGCACCGCTGCCACCCAAAAACTGCCTCAACCACAAAGCAACATAGCTGCTTGCAGCAAACCCATCTCCAGCTATTTTTTTTTTTTTTCTTTTTGTCCAGGAGACATTCAGTAATATATCCATCCAGGTCACACCCTGAATAGCTCCCCAGTCAGGTCATCAGCTGGCAGAGGCTTGTGAGCAGCACAGGAATTAAAAAGATAAAGTGAGATGTCAGAGGGAACAACAGTTTAGTGACAGCCTTGTCTTAAATTTCAACAACACATGGCCATGACCCCCAGGCATGCAGCATGATGCAGGGAATGAAATCTCTAGTTACACTGAAAGAACGAGGTAGAGGGCTATCCACAACGTGACACTATACTTACCTTTTCATGTCAACAGGATTTGGGATTTTTTTTTTTTTCCTTTTCCCCTTTCAGGTCTGAATACTCACAAGTGTAGCAGCACAGGAAGCACATTCCAGTGTGCAGCATCTTCCTGTAGTTTATTCCCCCCGCAGCAACCAGGTGCCCACACACCCAGCTCCCCACATCCCTGGGGACCAGGAGGCAACACTTCTCACCCCCCTTGTCCTCTATCTACCCTGAAAGTACCCTTAATAGCAGTACCTGCCAAATCCCTGTCAAAGTACACCAACAGGGTTGAAATGTGGCTTTTGGCAGGGAGGTTGAGTGTCCAAGCAGCTGTTCCCATCTTTGGGGAAAAAGCAGGGTCCAGAGAGAAGCCACTTGCATCTCTGGTTCTGATCAACCATGGGACAGACCCTGCAAGCCAGGAAAAAGGCAGTTTAAAGAATGTGGCAGATGCTATGTAACTGAAGGCAAAGCCATACATTTAAAATAAAAATCTAAATTAAATAAAAAAAGAAAGAAATAAGTGTGTCAAAAAAATGTTTCACAAGATCTGAGTTATCACTAAAGAACAGATTGCAGAGATGTTATATCCTTATGGAATCCAACATGATTCTGAAAGGCTTCTTCACTATAGTTGTTTTGGTATCTCTTTGAAACTGAAAACCAAATCAATTTAGACAAAAATATTACCCAATTATGCTTGCTGCCGGTGACTCCAACTGCATGGGAAATGTGAACACAGTCGAATGCAAAATGATCCAAACTCAGACAGAAAACTCTAGAAAATTATTTATCTGCACGAAGGGGACCACAAAGATGCATTTCATTTACTGAAGAGGCGACCAACGATCACGGGTGATGTTAAGTGGCACTAAAAGTTCGTGTGAAAACAGAGGGAACAAAGAAGAAACCAAAGTCATACTGTAGCCTTTATCCATCTGAGTTAAACATAACTCCACCCCTCATGATACAATTTCTCTTAGCAAATGTCCATCTAAACCAACCACCACCCACCTCAGCCAAGGTGCCTTTTCAGAAGCCTGACATGCAGAGATGCCCTTTACGCAATCCTACTTCCAACCCACCCCCACCACTCTCCTCCTTTTCCCTCCCTCTGCACTTGCGTTTTAAACAGACAAGGAATTTTAATCCCCTTAGAGGAAAGAGGTTTTTGGGGGTTTTTTAGATAACCGAGGGTTTCAATGCTGTTGAATGCTCTTAGACAATTCACAGTATGGAGAAAAAGACAGCCAGTCTCAAAAAAAATACATTTTTTTATTCCATTTTTTTCCCCACTTGATCTTATATCCGCACATCCCCACTACACTGTTTCTTCCCTCTTCTGAAATCCAAGCAAACCTAGACAGAGCAGACTGCTCTCAACGTCTCTTAGAAATCCTAAGTGCTTCTTACATTTTTCAATTGAACACTGCCCTCAGAGAGCCTGTGGGAGGTATTCAGAAAAGCAGACTTTGGTTTAGTGATGCTTGTCCCCTTTAGCTTGATCTATTGCTGCCAAAGAAAAGAGGCTCTTCCAAGGAGTGGGATGCAGCAGCTGCTCTCCGGCTTGGGCAGTGAACTCCCTTTTTGAAGAGAAATCTTCTCTACCCCTTGACTATGAGACATGCAGGGAGAACAGTCTCTGGAGGCCTTTCTGTGCATTAGCATCACTGAAGACCCTTCTTACCTACTGCTGCAGATGACTCCGCACTTACACTTCCAGGCACACCCTTCTACACTTCCCTACCTAAATCCATCATTCATCTCTTGCTCTCTAAATCTAGCATGTTAACAACTGTGAGAGGCCCCTCTAAATATATTTAGTTTACCTGAATTATACTTACTCATCAGCGCCACATGCAAGTCTGCTATTACTGGACAGCTTGCTACTAACAGAAAGACAAGGAAGCTTTGCATAATGTATTTAACTTATAGATGAGATAGGTAAACATAAATTAAGTACCTTGTGATGGAGCCTGTCAGTGTGTACCTTAAATGCAGACTCTATGTTGAAGCCTGGCAGCTCCTGTTAGCAAGATGCCCACGTTACAATGTATTATAGTGTTCTTTTTAAATTACGTCACACACTTACTAGGTAGCAAGAGAAGTAGAGTATGTCTAAATCTACTATCAAAGTCTATTCTGTCTGTAAAGTCATTGGCACCCATTCCCATACTGCAGAATTTCACTAAAGAAATTATTCCAAAAGAGGTCCAGGTTCACAGGACATGCCAGCAAGTCTCAGCTGTAAGTCCCTAGACAAACTAGATGAATTTCCACTTTATTCATAACCTGTAGGAAAACACATTATCAAGCTGGATCTGAGAGACAGACCCAGAATCATGGATCAGTGCCAGAAACATGCACATTAAAGGAATGTAAAACCAAAAATAAAAGCCCTTTGGATAAGATACAGCTAATGAATTGATATAAATGTGAAAGACCAGTCAGCCACTGATTTACATGACAGTACTATAAGGACTGATAGCAATAAGAACAAATACAGGACAAAACAAAGTTCTGTTGGATGATGTTTTTAAGTTTTTAATTTAGCCATATTATACATCTTGAAAAGGCTGACAAATCCCAATTATAAATGGGCAGACCTGTATCACCCTATACTGTGACACTGCCTTCCTTGCACACCACTCTG
This sequence comes from Antrostomus carolinensis, assembly GCF_000700745.2. Taxonomy (NCBI): domain Eukaryota; kingdom Metazoa; phylum Chordata; class Aves; order Caprimulgiformes; family Caprimulgidae; genus Antrostomus; species Antrostomus carolinensis. The sequence goes on along the minus strand of NW_010323752.1, from coordinate 101,379 downwards.
AACAAAGCTCCTCTACCATTCTATGTGTAAAGATGAGATTTCACTGCTGAAAATAGCAGACTCTGGGAGGTTACTGCAATCTGTTCTTTGAGATTATAAACAATTAAATTAATTATTTATTTTGATCCTTCTTCTGAAAGATCCTGAGAAGTCCAGAGATCCTCTTTCTCTCATTCTCCTCCAGCGACAACCTTCCCATGAGAACCCCTCTAAACTAAGTTATTCATCTGAGTAAAACCAGCTTACACCATTTTTTTAGCAATAAATATCACTTTCCAACTTGTGATAGCAAGTTCTGTGCCTTTGCTTTCTGTAATACAAGAAATGACATTCACAAATATCTAAGCAAAAAGCTTCTTTTAAAAGTCCCAACCATTCTCCAAGTGTCTAGTCTACAAAATATAATGCTATGTGTCAGCCACACCTCCACCCAGCTTCTACATGTTATTCTTCCACATTTTTCAATAGCATAATAAAAAAGGTTCATTCAGCTTCTTCTTGCTAGAAAATCCAAGAAACAATTCACACAAAAGTTGCCTTTAATTCTCCCTAAAGAGAGGGAAGGCTTAAAGAACATCAAAATCTAGCTTGGAATGAGTTTTCTAAAACTTTACATAGGCTACCAAAATATACCATAAATGCCACTGATAAACTTCAGAGTTTAAACTGGAAAGGATATAAAAGGAAGTGCTGATCTTTAAGCAGCCAGAGGAGTACTGCAATCTGTGTTGTTATTCCACTGCCAGTGTCCAGCTCAGTGCAGTTCCTCTCTACTCCTACTGTCCCAGTTTTGTGCAAGACCACACTTTAGCTGCTTTTGTTAAACCAGCATACCACCTGATGCACTTAACTCACAAAACCTAGCAGATTAACTAAAATAATAAACTTTGCTCAGTAATGTCACACTGTTGAAAAGAAAACATAAGTTTAAGAGTAAATATTGCACTTCCCTCAGATCCAGTCTTGCCTCACACCAGTCACAGTATTCGGGGCATTAGGAATACCTTTAATGCTTTTTTATAGCTATCTAGTACAATGGCTGGGTAAGGAGACAGATAGATATCCCACCGCTCCCAGGCAGAAACTGCAAACATTCTAAGAGGTAGTCCTGTTATTGAACCTTTATTGCAACCGATGACTTCAGGATTCGGATTTAACAAGGTTTTAGTGTCGTTCTGTTTTAATGCGTTTCTAAAAAGAAAAGGCTGCGGCCACTGAAGATCTTTGGCCTTGCATCTGTAGCTATAGAAAAAAATGCCAGACTCGGGAAACCATGCTAAAGGAAACACTGGACCTGCCTTGCAAGGGAGAAGTGCTTGACCCTAACCAGGACAGTCTCTTCACTGCCAAGGCTTGCTCAGCCATGGAGAAAAAGCACAATGCGTGACCTCATTTTGCTTCCTCTTGTTATTTGTATGGACAAATAAACTGCTTGAGAGAGTCCAGCACAGAGCCACCAAGATGATTAAGGGAGTGGAGCATCTCCCTTATGAGGAAAGGCTGAGGGAGCTGGGTCTCTTTAGCTTGGAGAAGAGGAGACTGAGGGATGACCTCATTAATGTTTATAAATATGTTAAGGGTGAACGTCATGAGAATGGAGCCAGGCTCTTCTCAGTGATGCCCAATTATAGGACAAGGGGTAATGGGTGTAAGCTGGAACACAGAAGGTTCCACTTAAATTTCAGAAGGAACTTTTTTACATTGAGGGTGACAGAGCACTGGAACAGGCTGCCCAGGGAGGTTGTGGAGTCTCCTTCTCTGGAGACATTCAAGACCCGCCTGGACACCTTCCTGTGTGATCTCATTTAGGTTCCTGCTCCAGCAGGGGGATTGGACTAGATGATCTTTTGAGGTCCCTTCCAATCCCTATCATTCTGTGATTCTGTGACATACTGTGAGCAGACCCAAGCCTCATCTCTAAAGAGCCCAGTTGTAGCTGTTAGTTGCCACACGTTCCACACTAAGACATAATTTCACTTGTGCAAGGAGGGGTAAGGTTAGGGTTTGCTATAGCAAATGAATTAGGACGGCACCAGTCAATCTTGGTTGTAATGAGAGCGGTAAATGCTGGGATTTCAGTCCTTGCCAAGGCTGGACGTTCATGTGTCCAGGGCCCCAGAGCATACACCTGCAAGGGTACCAACTGCCATGCTGCCAGGCATCCTGCATCACATGGCTCGGCTGCCCAAAGCCATGTAATCAGCTCTAAACTAATTTTAATATAGAAGCAATGAGGTTTGGGGAGGATATTGCAGTTGCTGCTTGTAATAAAATATTCAAAACTGCTGTGTCTTCCAGGTAGTATTTTTCCAGGCACTTACTGAAAGAAAATAATAGTACCAAGTTTAAAAAAAGCCCAAACAAATAAAAACCACTGCATGTCACCTTATTATTTTTCAGCAATCATAAAATACCCAGGAACAAATCATAGCTATTTATTACACTACTTTAAACAGATGCCAGCCTAGGCCCACCTCACTCCCTGACAGAAGTGGCCCCCATCTTATCCTGACCACCCAAACAACTGCTAGCCAGCAAGGTGAGAAAGGAAGACAGACAAGCATTGTAAGAAAGGTCAGAGTTTAGTTTTTATATTGAAAACCAGCATACATACATATATATATATATATATATATATGTGTGTGTGTGTGTGTGTGTATATGTATGTGTGTATGACGGTTTACAACTGTTATTTTCTATTTACAAGCAAGGACTGGGCAACCACTAGAAATATGGATTTTTATAGTCACTGTGGAGAGACCTATATTTTGGATTAAAATGGCCAACTATAGGAAAAAACCCTAAATACTTCCCACAAACCCAGATGGTTTACTCGGTATCGCTCTTTAACAAATAACTCCTAAAACAAAGCAAAGAAGATGAGGAAAGAATTATTCTGGTTTTCAGCTTCTTACTTCCTTCTGACTGAACTTCACCCAAAAAAAAAAAAAAAAAAAGTTTCTCATCTAATTCTTACAGGCCAGCAGGCAGCTCTTTTGTTTGCAAGTGCAAAGCATAAGAGGAGAAAATCAAAACACTTTTCTGAAAATAAGAAAGCTCAGTACCAGAATTCAATTCTCAGATTTTAATTTCCAATTTAATTCAAGAAACTCTACATTATGGAATACAACTGTTCCTTTCAAACTGTAGATATGCTGCTCTCCTGCACCCAAATTCTTGTCACATATCCTCATGCTCTGCACTTGGAAAACCTAACAGGAATGAGTCCAAACTGAAACTGGTTCAGAGCTAAAAATTATTTGCCATCCCAGGCACGCTGGTGCAGTCTCATTTCTGGGTAAGCTCTAGGATACACTATTAAAATTATTATTCAAATTAAAATCATCCTAGAAATAGCTGTGGAATTTTTTTTTTTGCCTCTCACTTTCAATAACATTTTAGAATATTTATTCTTAAATAATAACAAACAGTAATAATTCAGTCAAAGTATAAAAACAAATCAGAATAAACAGTGAAACCAAGCTGGAAAGTTCTAGAATCAGCTTTAATGTCTTCATATCCTTTTTTTCAACATTTCAAACAAGTCAACTAGTCAAACTCTTGTTCAGCTATTTGTTTTCTGCAAGTTTTCCACTTTCAGTTTCCATGTTTCACTACAAAATAAGAACAGAAGCAAAAAGTTTACAGAAAGAGGTTATAACCAGCATAAATATCACTAGAGTCCTAAGATTTCAACCAAAAATTATGGTGAAAAAAAAAAAAAAAGTAACTAAAAGGTGGGATCCTGCCCACAGGTAAAGCTATGGATGAGCAGGCTTTGCTCCCATATTTTGTCCAGCAATTTTTTCTCAATGCACCATTGAAATGGAATGGAATCCCTGCCACTCCAGCTGCTGACAAGGGATTTTTATTCTTTTCTAAACAGGCCTTCATGTGCATGGATAGACAAGAACAAGCCATGTCAGACTCTGTACACTGAACAACAATCCAGTTAAAAGCTGGAAGCCCATTTTTGCCATTATTTCACACTACAGCCTTATTCTCCCTTTGCAAACAGATCCTGCCATTCTTCAGAAGACACAGTAGTACACAGAGAAATGCCTTTTTCTTTCCCTCCCTGCCTCCCACCAAACCCTAAACATCTAAAAACATCTTTTTGCTTGTGTTTCCAAACATCACTCACTGTTATTAATGGCTCAGAGCTAACAAAGAGATGCCTCAGCAAATACTGTCGTTACTACTACTGGGAAAGTCCATCCTCTCTCACGCTCTGCAGAGTCTATCAAAAATTCACATTGCCATCAGCAAATAGTAGATGAAATACAACAAAATGCAATTACACATATTATTTTATGTCACAGGAATTGAACTTCAGCCCTATGCCACTGATGTTGCAAAAGACCCTACGTCCTTACAGTATTGTGCAGCTGCTTTCTCACGTCTCTCAGTGAAGCCTCCAGAGGCTAATTATCTCAACTACATGTTTGTCAATACAGCTTTTAAAAGTCTGCACAATGCATCAAGTTTGCAGACGGAGAACTGTAATTGTTGGTGGTCATTGCCTACAATGACAGGTGCCTGTTCAAGCTTAATACGTCAATGCCCAACCTTTATCCCCAGTAAAATTCATGCTCCTGAAGTGGGGAGCTGGAGCCCTGCTCTGCTGAGCCTGGAAACGTCCCCTGTAGTGGGATGGGAATAAAGGGCCCGGGTTGATGAATTTGCTATTTCCCCCCTCCCACCCCCCTTTACTTTGTTAAATAAACTATTCCAGTTTGCAAAATTACTGTGCTCAATCTTTATAAAGAAATGCTCTGCACTGTAGATTTGCTATGGTTCAGCACTTTGGCTCAGAGCAGAAATGAAATACGAGCACAGATATGTAAACAAGTGCACTTTAGCTCTGCCAGACAGTTATGAGGTATAATTCATCAATACATGAAAAAATCAACTTGGCTCCAGAGAATACTTTTTTTTCACAGATTAAGTATTTAAAACTTAAGAGGGCCAAAAATAATTCCAAATCCCACCAAGATGGCATGTATGTGTGCATATGTTTGTGTACATGCACATACATATAAAAATATATAAAAGTAATCCCTTGATAGTAATTCCTTTCTGAAGAAGCTTACTTTTTTTCCCCAAGAACCGTCAAGGAAAGTTAGAACGTTTTTCCTCCATCTAAAGTGGAAATGCACCTGAAGATGGACAAAAGACAACCTATGAACAATACACAACTCTTAGTTGCAAATGCATATAGGCTTCATCTGGTTCTGCCACCAGCCATAGGAGAGGAGCCTTTATTCTGAGTCATTGTCTTGATTCTTATTTTATATTGTTACCTCTGACATCTCTCTGCTCTAATACATTAAGAAGTCCCCCCACTCCTTTTCCTTGGATCCATTATCCTCATCATCTGCAATTTAATTTGACATGAAGTCCTCGGAAAAGCAGAGCAGAACATAACGTCTGGCTGTTGTTTTACAGCAAAGTCATCACCATGGCTTCAATCCATCCTTTGAAAGAGGCAATAAGGCACAATCTCACCATAGTGGGTGCTCAGATGAAAGAAAAGCTTATGACAAGGGCAATTCAGAAATCAGTTGGACATCCATAACTTGGTATTCACTACTAATGGTTTTGCAGACTTGCTCAAATAATTGGTTTAAATAGATTTTCAGCAAAAAGAAAACATCTTGAAGCTTTCTGGAATTTAACCTTGCAGAAGAGTGATTTCTTTGGCATAATAACTACCTATTTATTACAGGCATGGCTACAAGACTAAGAAAAGCCAGTTTCCACTTCATCATTTTAATATATTCCCCATTACTGTTTTCTAGTATCCCGGAAAAGGGGGTTACAGTCCAGAACATTGACGTATGTGCTTCACAGGGCCCAAGAGAGTATCAATAGTGATATACACACTAGCATGGTGCCACTTGAATTCAAATAGAATTATGTTTGTTTTCTGAGCACCTGCTCAGTATTAATTTCACAGTTACCAAGATAGAGAAATAAAAAAACCCCACCACTATGTCCTCCTTAGATTATAAACTTTTTTTTCCTTTTTAAATAATTCTTAAAATAGGAACAAGATTACATTCATTAGAGGAAAATTTCAACCTACCACTAATGAACTATGAAACTGGGGAAAGAGACTGCACCTGGAAACAACATATGAAAGCTCTGAAAAAAGGAGAAGGCAGATAACTAAGATACATTAAATTTTCACTCAGTAACCTCATATTATAGTTTCAAAATATAGCTAATCTAGAGCACACCATATACAAATTACTTTGCAAAATTTAAAAGAACCTCACCCCACAATAATTTACCACAAATTTTCTTTGGTTTTTTTTGTTTGGTTGGTTTTTTGTTTGTTTGTTTTTGGGGTTTTTTTTGGCAAAGTCCTTTCACATGAACTAAGTGCTCCCTCACATTACCTGGAAGGGACCTTTAAAGGTCATGTAGTCCAACCCCCCTGCATCTTCAACTAGATCAGGTTACTCAGAGCCCCATCCAACCTGATCTTGAATGTTTCCAAGGATGGAGCTTCTACCACCTCTCTGGGCAACCTGGTCCAGTGTTTCACCACCCTCATTGTAAAACATTTCTTCCTTATACCTAGTCTAAATCTCCCCTCATTTAGTTCAAAACCATTACGCCTTGTCCTATCGCTACAGGCCCTGCTACAAAGTCTGTCCCCACGTTTCTTATAAGCCCCCTTCAAGTGCTGAAAGGCTGCAATAAGGCCTAACTAGGAATACAACAGTTCAGATCACTCTATAGACCCGGGGGATTGGTGGAGCTGATATGAGATTATTTTACTGACACTGCACCATGGCTGGACCCTCCCTGTCCCCACCTCAGTGGAAGTTCCAGCTGCTGCAATTAACTGGAGCGTATTGCCCCAGCCAGAAGGAGTTCTCTGTTTCCAGCTAGCTGCCAATTCCTTGGTTTTTGAAGCAGAAGGGCTGCTCACCATTGCTGTCCTCCCATCCTGTGGAGTCAGATGTTACACAAAGCTCTCACAGGACTCAGAGCTGCCAGGATCACTTGTTCACCATGAGTGAGGCAACTTAACTGTAGTTACGTGCTTGAAGTAGTTTTGATATTTAATTAACAACAAATATATTGCAACAGAAAAGAATACTATTTTATAACACATTTCTGGGCTTCAGCAAACTCCTCTTTTCACAGGGTAGGCATTTTACTTTATACAGCCTCATTGAAACTGAGAAATCAAGCTTGTTCCAAGATACAGCATCATAAACAGCCACAAACTTTTCATGAAATGCTGTCTCTTTTGCAATAAACATGGTTTTCTCTTGTTCTCCTTTTCCTTTTAAGTATTTTATATCAGGTGCTAAAATTATTAGAAATTTATTTTCATTTAGCACTGAATAGGGCATCTCTCTCTTAATTCTGAAGCAATCCTGACAGCCCCTGAATTTGTGTAACAGTTTTCTCAAGTAACTGGCAACTGGAGAATATGACAGACCGCAGCTAAGATGCTCAACAAGCATAATAAGTTTATCCAGATCTTCTTTAGAAACTAAAGATATATTTCTCTACAAACAGATTTTTAAAAGTATATGCACAAGCACACACAAGAAAAGCATTCATCTATTTACGACCTTTCAATTAACTTTATGCTTTCTTCTCCAAGCCCAAAGCTAATCCTTAATATGGAACTGACATTTATATTTTCTGCATCTTAAGTGTTGAGTGGGAAAAAGTCTAACAAAAACTGACAAATAACATCACTGCAGAAGGATTTTCAAAGACCAAGAAAAACTTGATGCAAGACAACCTGATCTACAGGAAGGACTTCATTGCACTGGTGCTACTTTCCACAACACCTATAGCCTCATCCCTTTGCTAACACAAAGAACATAGAATCATAGAATCATAGAATAGATTGGGTTGGAAAAGACCTCCAAGATCATCAAGTCCAACCCCTGATCCAACTCCAATTACTATATCATGGCACTAAGGGCCACGTCCCCCTTGTCCTATTGTTGGTTGCCTGGGAGAAGAGACCAACCCCCACCTGGCTATAACCTCCCTTCAGGTAGTTGAAGAGAGTGATGAGGTCACCTCTAAGCCTTCTCTTCTCCAGACTAAACAACCCCAGCTCCCTCATCCTCTCCTCATAGGACTTGTGCTCAAGTCCCTTCACCAGCCTCGTTGCTCTTCTCTGGACCCGCTCCAGCACCTCAATGTCCTTCCTGAACTGAGGGGCCCAGAGCACATGAACTTCAATGAACTGTTTTCATTAGCAATTAACTTTTCAATTTATTAGAAACTCTATGTAAAAAAAATACTGAGTTGTAGTTACCCTTTCATTTCATTCACAGCATTTTCCAGTGGCTCCAATGTCCTCTTCAATGGAGTATGACTAAAATATATTGCATATACTCAACCAAATATACAATCCAGTAGTCTAGTATGACTGCATCAATTCAAGGACCTTCTTTCTTCTTCACAGAGTAACAATAACACTCTAAATCCAAAGGAAACTATAATCCTAAATTGTTCTTCAGAATCTGAAAAGAAGACTCTTCACCAAACACCGAGGCTCTTCCACAGAAGCAGCTGACCCCAGACATGGAGCTACCTAAAAAAACCCTCTCTTCCACTGAAGAGACACTGTTCCCTTGAGAACAGCTGGGCAAAGAGGCAACTTGTGGCCAACTCCAAGGTGCCTGGCCAGTCACCAGAAAGAGTGAGGGCTGAACCCACTCTTTCTCAGAGCATGAGAACAACTTTGAGCCTCTCCTCTCTACACTGTTGCAGACTTTCACAATATCTACAAGTGTAATAAGACCTTTACTTCCCTGCCAGACGGGTGGAAAAATGACCAAAACCTTCCCAAATTACTACAACTTTAACTGAAAAAGCAACTTCAAATACCACCTCAATATGGAATATTTTCATCCTTGAAGTAAACTGTAACTAGGAAAAAACTATATATTAAAAATATTTTGTAAATTACAATTTCATATTATTTTTCCAGAGATGGCTGTATTTTCCCTGAACTAGAGCTTCTGAAAACTGACGAGTTGCTAGCTATCCTCAACATCCAAGCAAGGAAGATTTTTTTCTCATTTGCAAAATGAGTAAGCAGCCAACTAAATTTAGCATAGGAGCATTCTTTTCATTGGAGTCTGCCTTTGCATTCAGTGGACAACCATCAGAAGCAGGCATGGTACTTGCACCTACAATGTAATCATACAAACATCAACGTATAAACTTGCTGTGAAAGCAAAACACTATAAATGGAAAATTTCATGGGTATCAGCAGCAAAGTTCCACTCTACAACAACTTTGCAACAAAGCAATCCCTTGGACCATAATAATTTGGTAGGCTTTGTCTTATGCCTTCTTCCATAGCAGATTCTTTCACTGGAAGTTGAACGTAACACCTAAGGTTTTTACAATGACCTGCTACAACAGAGGTGGTGGGGAAGAGTATTCAAACAAATCTTTGTGGGACTGAATAAGCTATGTGCTGCTCACTTAACAGCTTCATACATACAGTCAAACCACACCTTCTGGAAACGTATTTAACAGATACCCAGGAAACTTACAGAAAGCATTTATCTAGCTCTGGAGCACATTTTGTAGTCTTATGATTCCAGGTTTACTCTGATTTCCAGTGTCACTGAAGCCTATACAGTACACACACACAGAGCCCAGTGCAAGACTGTTTTTCCTATTACCAAAAAAAAAAAAAAACCAAAACAGAAACAAAAACAAAAAACCAAACAACAAACCAAACCAAACCCACATTCCAGTACTGAAATGCTATATAGGCTTCATAAGTTTATTTACCAATGCATAGTTTAGTACCAGTAATGACAGCAGGACCATTTGGTTTCTGCCATTCACATGACACCACTAATGCAATCAAATTGCCCAAGAAAGTACATACAGAACATGTCGCCGCTTACAGCATCTCTACAATAAATCATCCAAACAGAGCCAGTCAACTCCAGGATTAGCTGCATGGGAGTTGCTGTTATTCCTGTAGGAATCTCTGATCCAGAGTGCCCATGGAAGAACGTCAAAGCCAGATGAAGACAGTACCACAACAGCTATACATGTCTGTTTTGCATAGGCAAATCAAAACCAGCTCTTGACACCATGTCTACATCACATATTTATAAACATAAATGAAATACATACACACATTTTTTTAAGTAATTCACTCTTATTTTGAACATTTTGTCAGAGCAACAGTTCCCTTGAGCAAATATTGTAGACTACTTTCACCAAACAAGCAAGACTTCACATTCAGGAACACAAAGTTTCACTGCAGCAGTTGTCTTGCAAGACCTTTTATCCTATCTCTGGGAAAGACAGGGAAAGATAAATAAAGAAATAATAAAAATAAATAAAATGATAAATCAGCATTAAAGCGCTGGAAAGGGTGCCTTCAAAATAAAAACAGAGAGAGAGTGTGCATGCAGAGAAAGAGGAGAAAAAAAAAACAAACTTCAGGAGCATTTATAACACAAGACTTTCTTTAATGTTTAAGACACCCTGCTGAAATAGCGAAGGTATTTATTTCTGATATTCAGCTATATATATATATATATAAGTGGTGGTCTTGCGTGTGCCTATTGCAGGGTGGGAGAGTTGAACAGGCAAATAATTTAGAATACCATAAAAATTCCTTGGTTCTTATAAATCTCTTCACTGTGAGAGCAATGCAAGATTAAATCAAGTGTGCACGTATAGCCTTACCTTTTCTTTCTCTAATTAACTAGTGATGCTCTTAAAATATGCCTAAGGTATAAGATGACATTGTGCTTCACCCAAAAGAGACTCTGACTCTCCTCCATGCAGCCACTCAGTGCATTAAGGAGAAAATTAGCGAGTTTGGGTTCAGTGAGTTCTTTTTGAAACAGCAAATGAAAATAATAGAAACAAAATATGCATAATAAGGTCTATCTTTAATTATTTTTAATAAATGTTCTGGTTAGTAAATGCCTGATCTGGCGAAGTTTCTTATTTACTATAGCTCTAAGCAAAGTTAAAGCTGCAATGCTGTCAGAGAGAGAAAGGGAAAGGATACAGAGAACGCACATCCTACCCTCTTATCTCCCAGCAAGATACAATCTAACTATCCTCAGATATAAAAACAACAGACTAAGTCACTTATGAAGATCTAAACTTCATTGGAAAAACAGCCTCAGTTTAATATAATCCTGACCTGTGCTATGCAGCCATCCAAAATCTTGCCAACGATGCTTTCACCGCCTTCAATACACACGGCCAGCAAATAAATATCCAATAAACAACAGTTTAAACAACAGACAGCTTAACCTTTCTTCTGTCTTTAAAAAATGCCAGACTGTTCAGTGTTTGCTCAAGACTCTTCTACCAACATTCAATTTGAATGAGCCAGTGCAAATGCACTGTTCATCCTCTCGTGAGAGGAGGATGCATTTATGTGAAACATGAGGAGAATGTCTAATGGTGAAACATACTCTCTGCATTCTCAATGAGATTTTATTACAGGGCTCTCTTTCTCCTCACTGCTGCATGTCAACACACCCGCTACCATTCCACTTCTTTGACAGCCAGATGCTACCTGTACACTTGTATTTACGTTCAGTACTCTATGGGAACACTATATATCACAGATGCATTATAACCAAATTGGGGCTACATAAAAAATAATCAACCCTGCCACTCACAGAACTCATAGGTGATACTGACAGAAAAATGATAAAAAAAATTTGCTAATATTGCATACAGCTAACTTTCTGGCTATTAACAACAAGATTCTAAAACTACTTTGGCTTCCAAAATCATTAAGGGTTTGGATTCTCAAATGTATCTAAAGGTCAGTCCATTTTATACATTAGTTCTATGATCCTCAGAGGAAAACCTGGTAGTTCAATTAAAAATTCAAACAAGTTTTTAATTAAAAGTAGTTATTTTGTCTGTTGTATCCATTATAAAAAATTATTATTTCTGAACTTGTCAGCGAAAACTTATGGGTTAAAATCTGTTTAAAAAAACCCAAACAAATAAAAAACAAACTACAAAACTATAACCAACTTTCTAGAGCCTGCAACCCTTTAAAGAACATTATCTGTTCTATCTATGCAACTGTAATGTTGGTTAAAGAAACATGACTTACAAAAAGAATGGCTTTTACTGAGATCTTTGAGTATCTTGGGCTGTGACAACTAGATTTCACCAGCTTTGATAAATAATAAAAGAGCCTGGCAAACATTCAGTTTTTCTAGTCCTCTACCTACATGGTTCTACAGTTCCTATTGATACATTATTTATATTTCAGAAACATTCTCCACGCAGTAATTGCCTTTTACACTGGTAGGAAAGAAGTCTCTGTTGCAAAGATCTTCCATTCCAAGACAACAAGGAAGGAAAAAGTTATTCTTTAAATACAGTTCCCTAGTCATAATAAAAAGGCATGTTACAAGTAATGGGATAGAGATGCTGACATTCTAAATTAAAATCTTTCAGAAACATTGAGTTTGAGAAAAGCACTATCTATGGCAAAACTTTTCACTATCATCTTTGTTATAACAATAGAAGTTCAATAAAATGAAGCTTTAAAAATATAGCTCATCTTGATGCTTCTGTATTTTCCTTGCTTTTTCCATTTATTTGTTTCTTTTTATTCTTTTCATGATACACCTAATATTCACTCCTCTCAAGACCATATTTATCATTCTATCACTATGTCCTTACTAAAACACTGTATCTTTATCACCACTTATGCTGCAGGACTGACCTCAGGAATTTTCTGGGGTGTGTGACTGCTTGGTTCAGGGTGGGTGGGTATACACCACACATTTCCACTGACTGTCTTGGATTGATCTCCCTGATCGCTCAGCGACCCAGAGAAGGGTTCCCCCTTGACGTAACCCTACAAAGCACAGTAGGAATTTCAGAAATGTCTCATACTGCTGGAAACAAAATTTTCTTAATAGCTGCAACACAATAGGGCATGCTCTGTTGAGGAGTTATCATGGAAGTCATCAGGGGTTCTATGGGCTGATATGCCAAACTGACACCATTCCCAGTGTGACAAAATTAACCTGCTTAAATTCTTGGTGTTGCTTAAAGTTTATGAAGCAGGACTGTTGGTTATTTAGAAAGAGTAAGAAGACACACAACTCCAACCAACTTTGTTTTTGAAAACATTCAGCAGTGGAGTAAGATGCTAAGAAGAAAATATTATGGAAGGTTTTTTTCACAAGTCTTTCTATTCTATCTATCTGCTGTTGATGTCATTCCATTACCTACTTATGTTTTTAGTGATGAAAAGAAGATAACGTCATGCAAAGATGGTAATTAATCTTTTTGGGAAATAAAGACAAGGAAGCTCATTTCTTTCTGTTTAGTCCCCAATGAAATCTGCAATAAGAGCATCTCCAGAGGAAAGCAAAGACATGGCAATAGTATTACAGAAAAACTGTAAATTTAAGGACATAATTTTGGAAACTTAAGCTATGACAAAGTAATGTTCTCTAGAGAATTATATTAATTATAAATTATAAACATAAATACAACAGTTTCAAATTGAAAGGTAGTGTAATAAACTATGAGCTATTCTTGCATGATCCAAGATTTAATTTTTCTACCTTCTGGCTTCATCTTGAGTATTTATGCAATACATGCGGATGTTTGCAAAGGCTCATATGGTTAATTAGTTACATCTAAGATAGTCATGTGCATAAGTGTTTGCTGAACTACTCCTCCAGCACTTTCATTTGGTATCTTTTTTCCCCCCATTTTATTGATTGCAGTTCACACTTGCAATGAAGAATTAAAATATCTTCCTTCTATATAGGTAGAGTTGCTTTTTCCATGTGCACTCTACTTCCATACTCTTAAGGAAAGGCCTACCTGGTGGGGAAACAGAGCATCAAGGGCTTTCTAGGTAGAGGAGCAACTGTCAAATTTCTGTTCATTCAACATTTAATCACCTATTAGTGATTTTCAGTACCAGCTAGTTCCCTATTTGTTCCTATTCAAAATGGATTGCTGCAAGTTAATTATTGCCTCTTCAAATACGGGGGTTTTGTGGTTTTTCAATACGGAGGTGGGGTGAAAGCTTAAGGCATCCTTTTATCAAATACTCCTCTCCCCTCAAGTCAATGGGAAAAAAAAAAACAACAACAACAACAACAAAATCAACACAAATAAAACAAGAAAAACAATTTTAAAAAATCCCAGACAATAAAAATATTCCTTTTTTCCCTTACCTGAAGTAGAAGACATAGATTGAAGGACTGAAGAACATACATTCCATTTGATGAAAATTAGACCTGCTGAAGACTACTGACTGCAATACAACTTAATTAACATTATAGATATGAGATAAGACATGTGTAGGAGGGATAAATCTAAGAACTGAAAGTCAACTACCTGGTAGTTCAATATTTGATTTGTTCATTTTTCTTCTGAGCTAAGAAGCCACCCTCTTTCTAATATGTCCCTCGCTGAATAATTCCAGGAAAAGTAATATGTGTTTTTCATTCAGATCAAGATTTTTCTATTTTGCATATTGAGGAAACTCCTCTTTTCAACTGCTTTACTTTTAATCATAATGAGCAGAGATGTGCAGTCAGGAGGCAGTATTCAGAGACCTCAAACTGGAAGCACCACCCGTATGCACAATACAGCAGTTGTTCTATTACCCTAAGCTCCATTTCCCGCCCTTGAACCAAGGGAGTTAAAATCTCTAAGTCCTCTTTTCTGCTATTAACTCACAAATGGAAGTAAAACAGGGACTAAACCACTTCAGGACTTTCAATCTCTGTCACATGGCCATGCTCGTCCTCTGCAGAAGGCCCCAGCCATGGCCCAGTTTCATTCCAGGTCACATACCATCCTACACACCAACAAATAACTGAAGAAGATTGCACTTTCCTATTTGTACCAACAAAGGTTTCCACTCAATGCAGCAGCAGCTGCATGCTTGTCTGCAGAAACTCAAAAGATTATGTTGACCACCTATCGTCAACCCTCAGTTAAACCCTCAACTTCAAGAATGTAGGTACTGATGTTTCATATGAAACCTTGTCAAAATATCTAGCTAGTGAGGGATGGGGAGGGGGAAACAACCATCAGTTCTCATGCTGCATAGGAATACTCGCAAAATACCAATTTTACTCATAGAAATTTGTTACTAGAAGATCACCAAATCATCCTTTAACTGAGTACTCTATCAAATGTAATCAGAAAGGACAGACACAAAGACTTCTCAAAAGACGTGATCTTGGAAAGCACTTACTCAAAAGGCAATACAAAGTACCACTTAAACTAGCCAAGAAAACTAACCGACCATTTTGTTAATATGTATGAATCTACATTAATTCTCATACAGCTGATAGAGGTTCTCTACGGGTATACATCTATTTAGGTCTGATTTACTATAGGGTGATCGTTCAAAAACATGAAGAGGAGACTGGGTGACAGCGCAAACCAAAGCAAAACAAAAGACTGCAAGAGGAACTTTACAGCTCTGTGAGTCTAAAGACCAGAAATTTCAAAAACTAATTTAGTCACCAAAATTCCACTGAATTTCAACAGCACTTTGACATCTTACTCTCTGAAACACCACAGATTTCAATTTTCAAGTTCTTTTTCCTAACAATAAATAAGACTGTTCAGAGATAAAGTTACTCTACCACTGTGTACCTAGCCAAATCACACACTACTTTGGAAGCATCATAATTCCTCAAGACAATAATGCATTCATTCTATTTCTTCACTTTACCCAAGGTAAAAGTTCAATAGAGATGAGAAGTTGGGTGTAAGTAGTTACAAATCAACTGAAAAGCAAAACAGATGACAGATTTATTTCCTATGTTCCTGATTCATAAAGATGCCAGCAGTGTAGCTACAATAACTCACACAAGTCAGGATTTTCTTCTTTAGTATAAGCATCCAGAAACATGGCTCTTCTCCCTCTGGCTACTTTTAATTACATACATAGTTTACACAGTAAAATGTAACCTTTCTTTATTTCTAACTCAAGTTTTTCCAGTCTTCAGCTTTCTGGAGAAAAACCTAACAATGTCAGGCTTTGGAGTCTGAAAAAACAAAACAGCAAAAATTTATATCAAAACAAAAGTGGTTCCACGTGAGAGGAGTGGGGGGTGAATCATAGAATGGTTTGGGTTGGAAGGGAGCTTAAAGATCATCTAGTTCCAACTCCCCTGCCATCAGCAGGGATACCTTCCACTAGACCAGGTTGCTCAAAGCCTCATCCAACCTGGCCTTAAACACTTCCAGGGAGGGGGCATCCACAGCTTCTCTGGGCAACGTGTTCCAGTGTCTGACCACCCTCACAGTGAAGAACTTCTTCCTAATATCTAATCTAAACCTACCCTCTTTCATCTTAAACCCATTTCCCCTTGTTTTGTCATTAACTGCCTTTATGAAAAGACCTTCCCCAGCCTTCCTGTAGCCCCTTCAGGTACTGGGAGGTCACTATAAGATCTCCCCGGAGCCTTCTCTTTTCCAGGCTGAACAGACCCAACTCTCTCAGCCTGTCCTCATAGGAGAGGTGCTCCAGCCCTCGGATCATCCTCATGGCCTCCTCTGGACTCGTTCTAACTGGTCAAAGGGAAGGTGAAGGCACTCAAAGGAATTTAAGCACAGAGACTTACTTAGCATCTATCTTGCATCTAATGGTAAAGGTTCAGTACCATTCTAGACTACCAGCTTACCTGTACATTAGTAGTAATATAGAATAGGAGAGAGAATTTCCAAGTCCACCATCCTCACCGTGCCAGACCACTGTCCCCAAGCTATCTTTAAAAAGAAAGGGTCAATATATAAGACTGGCTTATATAAAGCATTCCAAGTGAAGCATCTGCTAATATGCATAACAGAAATTCTCCCAATAGCGGGTTTTGCATGTTTGCACAGCTGTTAACAGATAATCTTTATCACTGTTTGGTTTTTTTTTGTTTGTTTGTTTTTTTTAAATAAAGTGTGCCACTATTAAATCACTGCTGCCTTCTTCCCCTCCTCCTCTCCCAATTTGGTTCTCTGATTTTCACTTATTTGCATTCCTCTTCACCTTTAATTTCCTTATTTATTTAATATCTTTCTCCATCACTTCTGCTAGTCTTTCCAACCTCTCGTTTTGCTATGTAACCTCTTATTTTTCATTTTACTTTGTGGTTTCCTTGTACTTCACTCTGCCATCTTGACTTTTTTTTATCTTTTCCCTTTCCCTGCTGTTCATAAGAATCATAGAATATCTCAAATTTGAAAGGAGCCATAAGGATCATCAAGTCCAACTCCCTGTTCCTGACAAGACTACCTAAAATTAAACCATATGACTAAGAACATCGTCCAGATGCTCCTTGAACTCTGACAGGTTTGGTGCTGTGACCAATTCCCTAAAATACGGAATGCTTCATGAATCTGCATGCCATCCTTGTGCAGTGGCCATGCTGATCTTCTCTATTGTTCCAGTTTTAGTATATGTGTTGCCAAAGCAAGCACAATTGGATCCATTGGGTTTCTCCTGTCCCTTTCCAATGACCCAAAATTAGCAGACCGGTTCAGATGACAGCAGCCTGTCCATGGCTCATTCCATCAGCTTAACCACCATGCAGAAAGTGAAACTTCAGAGTTTGATCAATTTGCTGCCACAAGACCAGTGTTTGTAAAACCAGGAGATCAAGCAATTAAAGTATGCAACTATGATTAAAACATTATAGGCTCACAGTGAATGCTCTGAAGACCAAGGCATTCATAGCTAAAACGTGGTAGCATAAAATTTCTTCTTGTGGAAAATTACATTTCCTCTCATTAAGGAAAAGCCCAAGGATTAGTCCTGTGACCGCTATGCCACTGTGCACTACTTGACTGCTGAACATACCATCATCAACTTTCTATTAGCAATCCCAATCCTTCTTCCTGTAAATGACAGAATACCATCTCACCTTGTGAATTAACCTGCCCTGTCCCCATCCCAAAACAGGGTTAGAGCACAGCAGCTCCCTAAAAGGCTTCAGAGACAGTGGGTTAATGGATGGCTAGTGTCCACATCAAGGTTCAGAAGGCTGGTCTCCACCACTTAATTACATTCTTCTTGGACCCAAAAATATAGAACTGAAAGCTGATGTGGAACATCACTGGCTTTTCTGAGAACCCATTTCATTGATTAACTGTACTCAGCTGTGAATCTCTTTTCAATATTC
The DNA here is from genome assembly GCF_000700745.2 of Antrostomus carolinensis. NCBI lineage: Eukaryota > Metazoa > Chordata > Aves > Caprimulgiformes > Caprimulgidae > Antrostomus > Antrostomus carolinensis. The sequence goes on along the minus strand of NW_010323752.1, from coordinate 83,203 downwards.
AGCTTAATTATGTCTCTGCTGATGCTTAAAGACCATTACCTCTTGAAATGCTTGTCATGGTCGACCATCTAAATGTGTTTATTTTGCAGAACATGAATAAGTGATGCAGCTAATCACAATGTAAGTGTTATGCAGCTTCACAACATTTTTGTTGTCTGGCATAAGAGGCAAGCTCAGAATAGGCACTTCCCTGTTGGCGCTGTCTCTCTTTCAGAGAATTTCCATTCATTTAGTAACTCCAGGCTGGCAGCTAAATCAATCATGAATGGCCAAAACACATCCATTCACCAAAGCCAAAGACCTTCACTTAGACACATGCAGTTCAAAATACACCCAAGCTCTCCTGTAGAAAAAAGACTTTGGTTTTCAAGATTAAAATCCCTAACAGGTAGGCCAGACAAGCTTAAACTTGAAAAATAAAATCAGAAGAAGTGGAGCCTCCTACAATTGGTCTGTAAAAGCAACAGAGAGATGAGAAAGGGGCTGACAGCAGACCAGCACACAGCTACCTCTCCACATAGCATGCAAAACCATGCTAAGAAAATAGTTTTGCACTCATATTTCCAAGCGCCAAAATCAAGAACTCTTTTCTTTCTTGATGCTAAAATGGTGCTAATTTAAATTGATAAGAATATATTTTTGCCAGAGAAGGAGAGATCACTCTCTCAAGTAAAGCATTTTCCGATGTTCAGGCTCCCCCAGCACTGGGCAACCAGGTTTACTCCCTTCTGAGCACAAAATCTAGCAAAGTATTTCCCTTTTACCTCCCCTGAGAAGACAGCCTGCTCTCTTTTTGAGCTGAGAGCAGCTTCCTCCACTTAGGACGAAACCCCACACTGGCCAACCTTTAGTTTTCTACTTACCATTCAAAAACCTAAGCAAAGTGTATACACAGCCTCTCCAAGAGGCTTAAGGAAAATCAACTTCTTTTTTTGCCTCTTGGTGAGTCACAGCACCACTAGAAATGTAAAAAAATATAAATACTTCTTTTATTTAATCCACATTTTCCTCGAGGCTATGGATCCTTTGGAAGTCCCTGAGCAATATTAGTTCTCCTCCTGCCCTCACTGCATATTATACAGTAACAGAGAATTTGCCTAGTCTTCACTAAAATAGGTGAAACTTCCAACTGACAGAAAATCAACAACCTCTGGTACCTATAGTGAACTCAGGGAAAACTTCAGAGTGCTGCTGAAATGTATGAACTGCAGGGGAATATACAAAAAGTAAGTAACAGGAGATGAACAGAAATATTTATGTTACTATGAAGGGCATAGAAGAAGAAATGCAGTTAAGCAGGAAATCCATTAGGAAGAGATTAATTCAGAAGAACACATATTTGAGTACAAAATGCAATTATTCAGGCAGGAAATAAGGACTAAAAAGTAATTATTATATTTTGCAAAGGGAGAATAAATGCAGCTCAATCTCACTGACTCAATCTTAAAGGTCTTTTCCAATCTAGGCAATTCTGTGATTCTGTGATCCTTGTGGCCTGGGGCTTTTTTTGTTTGGTTTGGTTGTTTTTTTTAAATCTTCACTACTAGATCTTCATGCCCCACCATGCCCTCTCAAATCAATCAAAAATAGTAATTAAAAAAAATTCCACTTCAGCATTCCAATATGCCTGTGGGTTAACACCACATATAACGTCATGGAAATAGTTGGCAGGAAAAAAGCCAGCGATCAAATAATTGACTACTGCTCAAAGCAAGTACGTTAAGGACCTGGGTCTTGGCTTCCTACTGGACAGAGACTTTCAGTAAAAGCCAGTGTGCCATGAAAATCATTGCACCAATTGATTTTAAAGACCAGTTAAAAGCTATTGTCTGTGACCAGGTAAGCCAAACAATCTGTGTTTAAGGACTAAGCAAACCATATTTGCACTTGAAATATTTTGACCTTGGCCCCACAACTGCTCCCAGCAGAGGTCCAGCAATGAATACCAAAGCCCTTCCCCTTCTGCCTCTGTCCAAGTCTACACATGAGCTCCCGCATGTGCCCCTCTCTTTCATATTTAAAAAGGAAAAACACCTTCTCAGACCTCAGTAACAACCTCTAAACTTGTCTGTGAGAAGGAAACAGAAACAAAAGACAAAACAAAATCTTTTCCAACAGAAGCAGATTCGGTAGCTTTCAAGAAGCAGATGATATAGGAAGATGTAAGGACAGTAATGTCACAATTCTAAATCGTGTGCAAATGTCAGAAGATGACAGACAGAGAAAAATAAGCACAAAAAATTCTTAAAATGTCAAGTGTCTTCCTGAAAACCAGATCACTGTAGGGCATGGGGCAAGCCAGCAGCAGGAGCACATGAGCTTAAAATGGAGCAGCAGCCCATGAACAAAAGCAGCGATGACACTCGCCAACTCCACATACACCTCAGGATCACCTCAGCAATGCTTCCAGCAAAATCCCCGTGCCAATACAGCCTCCACTTCCATGGACTCAGAATTTCATTTTCACTGCAGCACGGTACAACAGAATACTTCATAGTGTTTAGTTTGTTTTGGTTTTAAATTTGGTCAAAAGATACTAAACATGCAGAGCATCTTCTAATGAGTTGCTTCAGCAATCAACAGTTCAGTAATAAACAGCTGGACCTACAGCTTTGACTCCTCTAGTACAAGCATTTATGAATCTTGGAAAGAATTTTATTACATATTTCTTTACACTAGATGTTCAGTGAAAGCCAATTTCTTCCACTAATGCTTTTGGAGATAGTTCACTTTTCTTCCAAAAGACCTATTAATCTCGTAAAAGAGAATAATAAACTGAGTCCAAACAGATATAGTATAAAATAATTCTGCAGTTCGACATATTTTTAATTCACTTTGATGTCTGAGCCACTGCACATTCACTTTCATGATCATTTACACAATTAGGTTTAGAGAACATACATGCTAAGCTTCCACAGAAGCTGAATTAAAAAAACAAAAACAAAAAAACCCCAACCTAATTAATCATATGCATTAACACCAAAATCTATAATACAAAAATATATCTCAGCCAGATCAGGGAGGTTAACAGATAAGGTACTTACCTAGTCCAGAATACAGCAAAGGAGTTAGAAACTTAGGTAGCAAATTGAAGTAATAAGGCCCCAAAAATCAGAGTAATTCTGAACAACAGAACATTTGGAGAAGACTGGTGCTCTGCCAGTCACACCATGAACAGAGGAAGACAAAATTCATTAAATAAATTATTCATTAGTATTTAACAACTCAGCACTGGATCCAATATTTCTCTTTTGGCTAAAGAACAGTGCTATGAATCCATCCACTTGTAACTGCACTGCTGAAAAAGTTAATGCCATTTTATTGACAGGTTAATTTATAATGTCACCTTAATTAAAAAAAGATTATCATATCACTTTCTGACTGAAATGAAACTGCAGGTGATTGGGAACAATGTACCTAATGAATGATTTGAAGCGATTCAGCATCCAATTAACACCAGCATCTGGTTTGGGGATTTTTTTCCCCTATCAAAGCATTAGGCCCACATTAACTACACTTTTAGTCAGTAGTAATAGAAAGCTTCAATCTTGATGTTATCCTTCAAACAAAAATACAGAAAATAAAACAGTCAGGACCTGGAATTCACACAAGCAGCAGCAAACTCCCTATCACTTGCAGGCATGTAAAACAGTGGCAGGAAACCTTTCCCAGCCTGATTTCAACAGCTATCCCAACACAACACTAACTCAAGAAATAAGTGTCCCTTGTGTCCAAGACATGGGAACAGGGATCCATCTGCTTCCATCTGGAGGATCTTCTCTGAAGACACCTTCAAACTTTGTTTGGTCAAGAAGGTGTCTTATTAAGGCTTTTCAAACTAATCTTTGTCACTAAAAAGGTAACTGAATATTTCACTGATCTTCAAGATTAAGCACAGCCGGGAGACTCAGGAAAGGGGGACTTGGGGTGTATGGAGGAAGTATCCTTTGACTCGTTACAATTTCAGAGAATGTAAAATGAGTGAACCAGCATTTGCCTCCTGCTCACTTAGAAACACTGGATTAAGATTAGCCAAGAATAATTTCTGAAATACGATAGGGTTTTTCTCTATAAAATCTCCATCACTAATTTATATTGACTCTCTAAGACCGTAACTATACCACTAACATTAAAAATGAGAGCAAGTATTTAAGACAAAACTGGGCTTGGCATTTTAATACTGTGAGCATGGGTGGACTTAAGAGTATCTCATTCATGTATCGTATGCCAGCTCTGTTATTGTTTAGGAAAGGTACAGTGTGATTTCCTTAGGGCACTCTTTCGATTACACCAGGCAAGAAATTTTAACTTGGTGTACCAAATGGTCACTTGAGAACAAAATGAGTACTCATTCCTGAGAGAGAGAGATTCAGAAGTGGGATCAAACTCTGTAGTTGCCAATATTTTGTTTATCAATCCTAGAATCACAATATTCACTGCATAAAGTATTAAAGCTACTAGGGGAAAACAAACAAACAAAAAAACCATCTTTGCTGCATAACTGCGTGATGTCATCCTATATTTTTTCCTCTTCCCTTTTATTATGAGTGTCATTATTGTACCTTCTGATAGAAAATTATGAGAACTGCAACCAGCACTAATTTGAATCCAAATACTGGAAAGTTTCACAAGAAGGCTTCAATGACCAGCTGTATGCTCCTACCTGAAAATCTACAGAAAGAAAGAAAAAAAAAATCATACCTTTGCTTCTCATGAATGCTCAATTTTAATTAAATGTCATCACTCCAACTTGATCACACCTCATCTTTCTTTTGGCAGCAAGGCAAAAAATCTGTGCTTCCACCTCTTTTTAACAGAACTTTAACTGTGTTTCTAGGTTCCCTTTTGCCCTTTATTTATAACAATTGTTTCTCACCCTTCCCTATAAACTAAAGCAATTTTATCCCACTCATGTAGCAGCTCTATGCAACTGCTGCCAAATCAATAAATTAACAGACTCTTAGACTGATCATGCAAGGTAATTCTTTTTTTGGCTGTTTTATCACTAACCTACAGACAGTACTCTCCACCCAGACCTGAAGTTCAAACTTGGCTCCCGGTATCCATTATTGTGCTATTGCCTACCAAACAGTTTTAATATAAAGAAACAATCTATCAAGCCTCTTTCTAGCACTTGGCTCCCCAAGATGATCAAAATTGCTTCTTTTCTTCAGGCTGTAAAGAGGTCTGCGCTGCAGATCTAAAGGTTCAGGATTCATGTTCTGCCAACAGTATACCTACAAGAAACTTAACAGTTGCAAAGTACTTTTCAGAAGAAAGAAAAATTAAAAGGGGAGGGTGTTTTTAAAGTTACTTAGCATTTTCAAAGTGAACTCAAATCTCTGTCAAAATAAAACTTTAAGATACATGGGTAAAAGCCAAACTGTATTCATCATGAACAGATGCATGCAACCTTCTGCTTCTCCTTACCCCAAAGAATCTCCTAATCCAACATACTTTCACTGTCTCACACCTCTCTCTTCCTGACATAATTATCCTCTTCTGCCCCATGGACCAAATCTGGATGTTTTTCCCCAAGTTGTGCAGTCTATTTTCTTTACCATCCAGTTCTGGTCCCAATATCCTTCCTTCCTGCACTGAATGCGCCTCTTTTAGCACAACCAAGAAATAATTGAAAGAACAAATAAATGCAATGTAACATTTCTCTCCTCCTACTGTGACTAAAGAAACTAACTCTTTACTGAAGGCATATAAACTAATGCCCTAATAAGAACAGCTGCAAATATTAAGTGTTGTCAGAAAGCCGGCAGTTGCCAAAATAAAGTATCAGCACAAACCAACTGCTATACTAGCTATTCCTAGCCTTTAATCCGTACCTCTTTTCACAGAGGTGGAGATAGCTTTTTTAATACTATAATGTGCATTAGGCAAATTAAGAAGTTGCCCGAAGGCCACTAGAAACCTCTCAGTCTTGAGACAGTAAAGAAAACAAAAACATAGCTTGAAATTATTTATTAAAGCCATAGTAAAAATCTTTTGGTAAGTACTGTCCACTCTTGATAAACTAGTGATGACTACACAAAACTAGAGTTGCCCAAGTTAAACCTTGCTTGATTTCCAAATGAAGCACTTTGAAAAAGTAGAAAGAAATGAAATTAACTCAGTGGAGTTGCTCTCAAATGTCTTGGGGAATAAACCTGCCTGGTTTTAATAACATGTCTGATCCCGAGATTAAATTTTCAGTTTAACTTGCAACAAGGCTCCTCCTTTGATCTGTTAGGAGATGTACACTGAAGTTAAACAAACAAGTAACAGTGAAATTTTAAAATGCCCCCTCTGTTCAAAATGTCCAGCTCCTATTTCCCTCACCCAGTTAAAGAGGAAGGGTATCCCTTATAAAGACTCCCTGGGAGATATGACTAATTTCATGGTGTTTTTTCCTTCTAGTAAACTATTCTGGTTATTTTCTTCTTTGAAAGCTGCAGTTAACAAGTTGAACAACACACACCATTCAGATTCACCAACAGCACTTCTACCAATATCACTTCCATGGCAATGAGCATACTGGGGCTCTGTCCATGGGGAAGACTGACCAAAACCACCAAAACTTTTATTTATTTTAGTTAGTTAGTTAAAGTTTTCTGCAGCAAATGAAGACTCTTTTAATGTAGCAGCTAAATCTTTGTCTCCAGATGAAACATTCAGATTTTTTTTTTCTTTTTTTTTAAAATGGCAGGTGTTTTAAGCTTGGCTGCTCAAACTCTTTTCTTTGCCATGAGCAAGCTAATATCCAGACATCAACTGTCAAGCGGTTTCGCCATTATCATCATTAGAAGGCGGGATGGGAAGTGACCCAGAGGGTGTCTCAGGCTGTATTGCTGAATACAGAAACTCGGAGAGTGGAATAGAAAGGTAGGAAGTGCATAAATAAGGCCTGTCACCCATCAGTAAATCAGACTTCCAAACTGTTTTCTTGAGCAGCCTGAGGAGCTTTCTTAGGCATAGAGGAACAGTGCCGATTATACCCACTTCACAAACATTTCTGATAGACATCAGGCAACCTTCTGCTCCTCATCCGAGATCCCATCTGATCACTGGATGCCCTCCTTGCAATGAACTCAGACATAGCCATGTGTTATACCTGAAGTGCGGACTTGTGGGCTTAATTTTATCCAACTCAGAAAGCCACCAAAAGGGAGAGTCCCTTTGGGCAGCCCTCCTTTGCACTGCATTCAGCAAACATGCAGCTGTGCCATAACTGAATGAGGGAGGGTCAGGGTGTTAACATGGGGTGCTTGGGGTCAAGGAGAGCGGGAGATGGGGTAGCTTTACACTGAATTAACAAACTGTTCCAAGGAAACACAGCCAGGAGGGAAAGAAATAGCTTGTGCATTTCTCTCATCAGCAATATGTGTCTAAACCACAATATACATATGGTGAAACCACACCATAAGCCAATAAAGCAGAACTGGCAAACAACTCTCACCACTCACAGGGATTTCCCTTGGCTGCACCTGGTGAATCCAGTATAAGTGTTCATGCCACCCAGGACACCACTACCTGAATGAGAGCTCAAAACCCTTCCTCTCAGCTGCACCCCTCCCAGCACAGCCCCCTCGCCATGGTCACACCTTCCCAACTGCCAGAACACACTCAGCACACTCAGTCTCAG
>NW_010323752.1:52202-75525 GCF_000700745.2 Antrostomus carolinensis | reverse complement strand
TCTTCCCTCCCTCTAAAATCCTAGTTCCCTTGCTTTCAATCCACCATTACTTGCCAACTGCTCCCTCAATGTATTGCCTTCCTTCATAATTTACATAGGTTATATGTAAATATTAAAAAAAAAAAAATGGTGGAGTTCACAGTCCTGAAGGATATGGGTCAGGTAAAGGGTGAAGTTGGGATCCTGAATTTTAGGAAAGCCAACTTACAGCTCTTCAAAGAGTTAGTCCATAGGATCCCCTGGGAAACTGCCCTCAGGGACAAGAGAGCAGAACAGAGCTGGCAGGTATTTAAGGATGCTTTCCATAGAGTGCAAGAGCTCTTGCTCCAAAGGTGCAAGAAATCAGGCAAGAAAGGCAAGAGGCCAGCATAGCTGATTCAAGACCTTCTCTTCAAACTAAAGGGCAAGAAGTAAATGCTTGAAGCAGGAACAGGTATCCTGGGAAAAGTATAGGGATGCTGTCCGGTTATGTAGGGATGGGGTCAGGAAGGAAAAGGCACAGCTGGAGCTGAACTTGGCAAGGAATGCAAAGAGTAATAAGAAGGGCTTCCACAGGTATGTCAGCCAGAAAAGGAGGATCAAAGAAAGTGTACCCCTGCTCATGAGCAAGACTGGCACACTGGTAACAACAGATGAGGAGAAGGCTGAGGTATTTAACGACTTTTTTGCCTCAGCCTTCTCTGGCAACCTCTCTTCCCATACCACTCAAGTGGACCACAGGACAGGGACCAGGGATGCAAACCTCCACACACTTTAAGAGATCATGTTTGCAACACATGAGGAACTTGAATATACAAGAGTCTATGGGACCTGATGAGATAAATCCCAGAGTCCTGAGGGAACTGACTAATGTAGTTGCCAAGCCACTCTCCATCCTATATGAAAAGTCATGGCACTCAAGTGAAGTCCCTGGTGACTGGAAAAAGGGAAATATTGCGCCCATTTTTAGAAAGGTTAGAAAGGAAGACCCTGGGAACTATCACCCTGTCAGCCTTACCTCTCTGCATGAGAAGATCATGGAACAGAAACTCCTAGAAGCTATGCTAAGGAACATGGAGGACTGGGAGGTGATTTGAGACAGTCAGCCAGCATGGCTTCACCAAGGGTAAGTCTTGCCTGACCAACCTATTGGCCTTCGATGATGGAGTGACTAAATCCGTGAACAAAGGAAGAGCTATGGATGTCATCTGGACTTCTGTAAGGCCTCTGACATGGTCCCTCACAACATCCTTCTCTCTAAATTGGAGACATATGGATTTGATGGGTGGACTGTTTGGTGGATGAGGAATTGGTTGGATGGTCACATCCAGAGGGTAATGGTCAACGGCTCAATGTCCAGATGGAGATCAGTGACAAGTGGTGTCCCTCAGGGGTCCATATTGGGACCAGTGCTGTTTAATATCATAATCAATGTCATAGACAGTGAGATCGAGTGCATCCTCAGTAAGTTTGCTGATGACACCAAGATGAGTGGTGCAGTTGACAAACCTGAGGGATGGGATGCCATCCAGAGGGACCTGCATAAGACTGAGAAGTGGGCCCATCTGAACCTCATGAGGTTCAACAAGGCCAAGTGCAAGGTTCTGCACCTGGGTTGTGGCAATCCCTCGTATCAATAGAGGCTGGGGGATGAAGGCATTGAGAGCAGCCCTGCAGAGAAGGACTTGGGAGTAGTGGTGGACGAGAAGCTGGACATGAGTCAGCAATGTGTGCTTGTGGCCCAGAAAACCCACCGTATCCTGGGCTGCATCAAAAGAAGTGTGGCCAGCAGGTCGAGGGAGGTGATTCTGCCCCTCTACTCCGCCCTGGTGAGACCCCACCTGAAGTACTGTGCTCAGCTCTGGAGTCATCAGCACGGGACAGACATGGACCTGCTGGAGCAGGCCCAGAGGAGAGCCACAAAAATGACCGGAGGATAAAACACCTCTCCTATGAAGAAAGGCTGAGAGAGGTGGGGTTGTTCAGCCTGGAGAAAAGGTGGCTCCGGGGAGACCTTACTGCAGCCTTTCAATACTTAAAGGGGGCTTATAAAAAAGATGGGGACAAACTTTTTAGCAGGGCCTGTAGCAATAGGACAAGGGGGTCATGGTTTTAAACTAAACGAGGGTAGAGTGAGGATGGTGAAACACTGAACAGGTTGCCCAGAGAGGTGTAGATGCCTCATCCCTGGAAACATTCAAGGTCAGGCTGGACAATGCTCTGAGCAACCTGATCTAGTTGAAGATGGTCCTGTTCCCTGGAGTGGGGTTGGACTGGATGATCTTTAAAGGTCCCTTCCAACCCAAACCATTCTGTGATTCTATATATGATGCAAGTTATTAATGTGAAAATAAAATATTTGTGTTAACAGCTGAAAAACAAACAAAAAAAAAGAGCCCAAAACAAAAAGGAACAGCAGAAATAAAAGTGCATAAATCAATGGAGACAAACCAGGAATAATGCTCCACAGAGAGCAGAAGAGGGGAACAGTATTTAAAATAAGAACTCAGAAACTCAAGAGCCAGAAGTACCTCACACTGAACAAAGCAACTGAAAACAAAACCCGTTAAAAGTAATCCAGCCTTTGCTGAAACACATCCACACCATCAGTAACAATAATAATTTGTCTCTTCATGTGTAATCACTGCATGCTAGCCTCACTTTAAATTTGTAACAGCCATTAATGTCAAGAGGAACTGTGCACATGGGCACATGCTGCCCCTGTGTTGCTCCTTGGTCTGCAGCCTGCTCTGCAGAGAAAACCACCTATCCCTGCTTCTTCTTGCCCCTAATCTAGCTCATGAATGGAAGTAAGGCAACAGCTGGGGCAGCTGAACTGAGTCAAATTTAGAAAAATACTATTTGTTTTCTTATTTTTTTATAATACTCACGAGAATTTTCTACTATTCAGACAGCACCTGAAAGGTAAGTTGTAACTATCTGCTCACACAATACTGAATTCAAGACAGGGCATACTGGAGCACTGCAAGGACAGCATCCATCACAATCTGTGCTTCGGATTTTGATGATTGATTTCATAGGTTACCATCATCTAAAAATGGTCATGAAGATTAGGGATGTAGAAAATGATGAAAAGAAACAAGCATTAATACAGCATAACTCATCCAGGATAACCCACCTTCCACTTTACGGAACACATGAGGCAGGAGAAGAATAATATTTCTCCTCCCCACCACTTGAGAATATCCTCACAGGCTGTAATTTTCACAGGAAAAAACTAAAATATATCACCTCAGTGTTGTAGGAAAGGTTCAGATAGAATAAATAGCATTAAATCACTTTCATAAATTTACCAGTTACAATGCTCATCAGCTACAAGGTCATTATAATCCTCAACTGACTGAGACACAGAAATAGAGGAGTCTGACTGAATGCTAATACATACAAGCTTAAGCAAAACGATGAAGTACTTACTTGTTACCATGCCTTTAGTAGCTCAGATGTGCAAAAAACTATAAAAGCTAAGGTTTTCTTCATATATGAGCAAAAACACCAGGAATCTTCCAGGAATCTAACTCTAGGACATTGAAGGAATTAATTTTACAAAAGTGTCTGCAATAAACAGAGATTCAATTGGACCAATGCTTTATTTTCTAGTACATCATCTTTTCTAAACAGAACAGACCAAGTCAGTCCAAGTCAAGCCACAAAGGTACAATAATTCCATGTCAGAAAAACATAGGCAGAAATATTTCTTGAGGTGGACTTATTTCACCCATTTGTCCTAAAGCTACGTCAAATCCAAAGCCATCATTACAGCTACCAAATCTAAAGTAAGATTTCACATAAAAACCTATAGAATTGTGAATTTCAAATGGCTCTGCCTTAAATAAAAGATCAGCAGAAAACATTTACATATCTAGTATTTATTAGGTTTATTATTATATTATTATTAATGAAGGATTTTTTAATCCTTCATTAAGCAATTCTTGCATGAGTGTACAATTCACTGCCAGTGCCTCATGTACTTCTAATATTCATTATTTCCTCTTACAAAACTCCAGCTTGTATCCACATCAACTCAAAATACTTATTTTTGTTTTCCTTTCCACAGTAATTTTTGATTTTGCTATCTTCTTTGCAATGCTTTAAACAATATACTTAGAAGCCCTTTAGATAAGGACACAGAAAAAAACAGTCCTCAAGAAACCTTGCTTGTCAGTGCCCATTATTTTATATAAATATTTAGCTAAGTAATACCCTATTACTTTATCAAGTATTTTATTACTGTATCAAGTATTATGCGACATAAGGCTAAATTCTGTATCTTTAAGGTTTAGTCTTCTATTACATTAGATCTTCTCATAATACATTTTAATTAGTAATTCATTTACTCAGGTTGTGAAAATTCAACAGGAAGTCACCAGGCACTTCCATCTTGTTAAACAAAAGTTTTACGGCTGATTTCATGCATCCCATCCCCAGCTGAAGAGAAAGGAGAAGGGCACAAACAGCTACAGGGAACAAGTCTTCTATATGTATGAGAATGGCTTATTTTCACTTCAAGCAAAACCTGGTTCCTGCTTTGACATCCATCCCCAAGCCTTTGCAGAATTCCTGTATCACAAAACATACTTAACTCATCTGTAGTTTTCACTTCGTTTTACTGGAAAAACACTTAATACCTGCAAAAATGAAAGGATGCACAGAAACAGGGTGTAAGGTAGGGCACCACCGCCACCACCACCAGGCAGGTAAGGAAAAGAGATGAAGCCCACTGGAGCTGGTGGGGCTGAGCATCCTCTTTTTATATACACCATGCTAACCCACCCTCTGGCACAGCGCCCTGGCCCCAGAGGTCTGGAATTTAGTACATCTAGCAACAGCTTTGTTACTAGAAGCTTCCAGTCCCAGTCCCTTGAAAAGTTAAGAAATTAGACGGGCTGAATCATAATCAAGATACACTTGCATTTGGAAAAATCCCTATGTTAAAAGTCTTAGAGCCTTAGTAGTGCACCCCCCTTCCAAAAAAAAAAAAAAAAAAAAATCTGGCACACTTATGCAGGTAAGTAGCTAATAGTTAAAAAAAAAAAATAAAAAACAAACAAATAAACCCCCTAACAACCTTGATTACACATTTCTATTTATTTATAATCAAGAGAAGTTCATTCAATAATCACATAAAAGCCATATACTCCATTTGTCTGAATAAATTCTACAGCAATTGATACCTCATTTGCATGCAAAAAAGTACACTACAAGTTAAATGCTATATTTTGATTTTTTATTTGGTTTCTAAAAGTTCCTCAGTCCATCACTGAGGAAAATGATTTGGTTTTATGACAAAAAATCCAAAACATTGCCTTGTAAGTTAAAAAATTATCTTTTCATCAGTTATTTCAACAGACAAAATTATTTTCCACTTCCTGCAAAGATGAGATAGCCTTTGCAATTTTTCAGTTGCTTCTTCACATCGACATGCAGGTTACTATGGAAGATCAAACATCATCATGGACAGCTCACACACTTTCACCCAGCACCAGTATAACTGTCTCTGCTGTAGTGATAAGTCATCTCTGAAACCATTTTTAAAACATAAGAAAGAAAAGCTCCAAAAACTCCTGCAGTTTTCATGCAGCCTTCACAAAGACAGATCACGACTCCTCCTTCACTGGCGCACCTGTGACCTCAGAAAATACTCAACAAAAAAGTTATTTTTAATTATTATTTTTAGGAACATAATTTTTGAACTCTCTTGGTCATACAGTCTTTAACACAGACCAAATCACTAAACTTGTTTATGGAACTAAGCCTCTAAAACTACTCAGGGCTAAACTGAGTGTTACATGACTTGGTCATTATAAAAGACTATCACAAAGATAATTTATAGCAAAGTCTTATTCATAAAGACATTCTCTTTGAGTTCTGAATTTAACATCTTTAGTTAGTTTTTTTGTTGAAAAATAAAATTATGTTGGATATGTGCTTCCATATTGAAAACATTTTGACAGTTGCAGAGTACGTCTATCTATGCTCAGTATCACATTAAGTATTTGCTTTCTAATTGCTTTTTGGAACGTTTATCTAAACCTACTTCCTATTAAAATATTATGATAAACCCCAAATCACACCTAGAATCTGAGCATTAAAGAAAGAAAAAAAAGTGTAAAGCATGTATTGCAATTGTTGTTCCTTTAAAAAGGAAAATGAGTATTAAAAACTTAAATGGAATATGTGTAACTCATTCTCCAACATCAGAGAAGAATCATTGGCACAGAAGACGTGATTCATTAGCAAGGTTCAGAATTTTGAAAGTATCATAGAAGTTATTTGTCTAGATACTGGTGTTACACTCTTCCAGTTATTTGAAAGAATCATGTATTACACAGAAACATACACAGGAACTGAGCACTAACTACCTGAGGGTAGCTTCCTTTGCAACTTCCTCCAAACATCAGCTTATTAAATAAACAAATATATCGAAATCTCTAAAATAAAGGAAAAGGCTCTGCTTAGCTCCCTGCTCCAGCCCAACTCAGCCCTGGAGATGGAGCCTCTCTGTCAGGCTACCACCCTCTGTGCCAAGGCCAACCCTTGGGAGCCACTCACTCAGCCCTGTTGTGTTCTGGCTTTGCTGAAGGACAGCAGTTTGCCTTCCAGATAAAATTCTCCACAAAAGAGTGAATGGGCAGATACTCAAATTCGAAAACATCTGCCCATTGCATTTTCCCCTTAGCTCAGTTATGTGATTAAAGCTATTTGTATTTCAGAATTGCAAAGCAACTGTTTTGGTACATGAGGCAAGGATCTGGACAGTAAGAAAATAAGACCTCAAACTTTGACCTTGCTAGCATTTTCATAAAATAAAGTCCCAATTCTCTTAAAGACAACAGGAAATTAAAGGGGGGGTGGGGAGGAATACTGCTTACGAGGGGAAAAAAGGCTTAGGAATAGAACAAAGTTTCTGCCTTAAGCAAACTGCAACGGGTAACTTAAGAAACCAGGTCTCCGTGTGCCACTTCTATGCAATCTTTTCGGAAACAAGTTAGTACTGTGCTCTTGAAAGCAACAGCAGAGTTTGAGCTAGGAATACGGATACCACAATCATATGGTGGCTTATGACTCAACCAACAACTCCATTCAATCAAACAATTTTTCTGCATAAGGACAGTAAAACTATTAGCAAATTTAGTAACATGCAAAATTACAAAGCAGATTAGGAGAAAAGCAGTAACATTTTATTGTGGCCATTTACATTCAGGAAGTTAGCAAATCTACAAAAATAACAATACTTATGTAATCTAAGTATTTCTGTTTCAGGTTTATTGATGACAGGTATCATTTTGAAACTGAGCTTTAAAAATTGTTGCAGGGATTATCTTTTATTTTAATTAATTAAAAATTAAATTTTTATTCAAATAAGGACAAATTTGAAACACTCTGTTAGCAATACCTATAGCTTTCAATTAAAGCAGCTTAATATATATAGCTTACCTATTTTTGTAGCTTTAAGAGCACATGTTACACTAAGGAATAATGTAAAAGTGATCTCAAATACAAACTAGCTCTGACCAAGTTTAACTGACCAAGCACCTTTGTTTTGTGCATTGTACAGAAGCCACCAAAACAGAGTTCCTTGCCCAGGATAGAGTCAGTGTGCAAGTAAGAAGTTACTGCTAAGCAGCAATCAAAAGAAATTATAAAATGATTAAACAATTGTCAGCCTCAGAGATAAGACTGTATAATGACAGAGGATCCTGTTATTTTAGAGGGTATATTACTTGGAAATGCGGCAAGTTACACAGACATATATAAATGGTGAAAGCAGGAAATTTAATCAAAATTATGACTAAAAGCTGTAGATACTACAGCAATAATAAAACAGAGATTGCAGATACCTTCATATATGTCCCAGAAAACTAGTTATGTATGATCTAATCTATCATATCCAAATACAGCAACGTTTTTTTAAGACACCTATTTTATTTCAGCATGAGATTGTAAAAGTGGGGGGAAATAAATCAAATATGCAAAGTAGTGCATGTGTATGTATATGCATGTCCATGCGGGGTGTGTACATCTCAAAATTAACCAGAATAGATCCTAAGCAGATGGGCAGAACTTCATCTACTTGTTTCTTCAAAATGTCACGTCCTCCATCACATAAATAACTCTTAGTACTTAAGCCTCTGAAGTCAAGCCAGTGAACACATTTTGCCCCGTCTGAAGCAACAGCTCAAACCTTTGTGGGTCTTTTCTTTACCTGGAGAGAGATAATTACATCTGTAATGGAAGGCAGCAATGCTGAAGGAGGGTTCAACTGGTAATTCAGCACAGCACAGACACACAGTCAAGCCCATAAAAAATAAGAACAGTAGCTTGTGATCAGTTAAAAGGAATGCTGAGAATTTCTTTCCCAGTAGCCAGGCTGAAATGTCCTTTCTAATCCGAGCTTCAACTCTTAACATTTCTCATTCTCTCAGCTGGACTTGTCTGTTCAAATCCTTACGCTTCTGGGTACAGCTGATGGGCACCATCCTGCACAACATATAGTATTTCACCAATATACATACCTTTGCTCTGGCATAAAGATCATCAGCAACCTAAACTTCAATTTACAGCTGAGCTCACAAAATATAATCTTAGTAAGAACTGTTCTTGTGCTAAGTATCTTTATGATTGCTGTGGATATTCCTCCACAACTATCTTTTTATTTTTATTTTTTAATTAAAATGGGTCAGTTTTTTTGGAGAAGCTCTAGCAAGCACGAAGGAAAAGAGTCACGTCTAATTCTTCCTTTGTTCAGACAAACAACATCCCTAATCTCAACCACTTCTGAAAACCTGCTCTGTTCAACAGGCTCAGATGGAAACCCCAAGCTCCTCAGAAGCACACCACCACAGACAGCCTGCTTCAGAACAGCACTTCAACACCTGCACTAGATTTTTCTGCAAGTAATTCTCACTTAGGTTTTTTTTACTACAAATGCACATGATATATGTTTACATAGTTTCTGGAATAAACTCACAAAAATTAAGTGAAATGTGTGTAAGTACAAACTTATTTTTCAGGCATTTCCCTCCAGAGCATGTTTATTCCATCCCAGCATCTTCCATTGCTCTCCAAAGCACAAAAAAAGAGAAAGAGGAAACAGAGATACTGGAACATTTTTCTGTTACATGGTATTTGCACTTTTGCAGCAAGACCAATTAATTTGTCACCAACAACCAGAGCTAAGATCATTTGCGAAACCAGCACTTAAAGGACAAGGGGAAAGGGTAAAGCGATTTTCAGACCTTCACATTATTATCTAATGAACAAGGAAAAAAAATGCTACCAAATCACAGTGCAGCTGGAAGAAGTTTCATGGTTTCCTTTCAATAAATTCCCACATCACAAATAACAAACGGAAGTATGTCTTTAGCAAAGCTGACCATACCCACCTGTAAGATCCCAAAAACTGCAGTACATGAGCGCAGAGAGTACTTGGCTGCTCATTCCTTGAAAGAGTACAAAGAGGCAGCTGGAAAAACTATCAGCCTCCTGGCATCATCTCAACAGTGGACCAAACCCCTGGCTACCTGCCACTGCCTCTTTACCAAAAACACCCACACGAATGACAGGATGGAGGAAAACACACTATTGCCTCTCATTACAGTTTCCTCCAACTCCCATCGCCTTCTGCAGGTGGGCTACTCTCTTGCTTTGCCTGTTTCTATGTCTTGCTCACTTTATTTCCTCTCTGTTTTCCATGTTCCTGCTATTGCAGTCTTTATTCTTCCCTGTTTTCCATGATTTTAGTAATTTCACTTTTTCAGATAGTTTTCAACAGCTCATATGTTTTTAAGGCTATAATTTATCTAATAATGATGACTGGCCCACATTTCAGCCAACAGCACCCAGGAACATGTACAAATATTCTGCTTTGGTTCTCAACAGCAAGCCAGAAAATCAGAGGTTAAGTTTAATAAGGTTTCAAGCTGAAATCCACTTCAAACATGCACATCACAATTTCCTCATCCATACTCTGAGATTGTAGAGACCTAGCTTTCATCACCTAACCAGCTCTCAGTCCCTTTCAGACTTTTCTCAAACTTCAACCACAGCCCCTTTTCTTTACACTCATACAATGTCTTACTTCTACTTTATTCCCCTCCATACTAATTACCTACTGTCTTGCCTTAGCAAATTATTCTTCGGTTCTTCTCATCTAGATCTGTCTCCTTTTTTTGGGTTCTTTCCATGTCTCTGAAGCTCCCTTTGCCATTCTCTCACCAACTCCCTTTTCTCTCATCTACTGCCTCTTCTTGCTTCTGCTCACCAAAGCCAAGAATCAATACAGGCGTCATGCTGGGAGCATTCATGGGCTCATGACAGGTACAGGTACCACTGCTGCAGCCCTTGGACCGTGCTGCCGAGGAGCTGGATAGAGGAGGTAGGTGGGCTCTGTGGAGCTGCATGGTCCTTCAGGGGTTGAAGAGGCCCCTGGAGGTCAGGAAGTCCCAACTCCTGCTCCCTGCCAAGCCAGGAGATCAACTGGTGCCTCCTCCTGGCTATGCAAGACAAGGCCTTATAGACCCAGGGAGACTAACCATCCTATATGTTAGAGGATGACTAATTAAAACAAATGCCACTTTTAGTTAAGCAGATAAGAGTCACTTTTCATTTTAGTTGAAATGGGCATTTTTACTGTGTATTTTATGCTCATCTATATCCTGCTGTACTTAACACAGTGGATAGTGGGTCAGAGCACAGGATCACAGAGAAAGAGAAAGGCCTTCTCATCAGCTCTTGATTGTGAAATACAGTATAATGGACCCTCATTAATTCAATTCATGCTAGTAAGACCAACACTGAATTATTAAATTATTGTGAACAAGTTCCAGAGTAAATAGCATAAAAGGATCCTTTACTGCAAAGTGTACTTTGCTCATTTGTGTTGACAGATGTAACACAACTATAATCATTCATTACACTCTGTAAATTACAATCTTTTTTTTAAATATGAACCATCATCATAGCATCAAACATGACACTTCCGCTGAGTAATGCTGAAATCTGGTTTTTTAATTGTTTTTCCTGAATTCTTAAGCAAGAAAATTAACAGAGATGTTCTGGCCTATATAACAAAGACACCAGCATAGTGATAAAAGGAATAATTTTCTCATAAAAGAAAAAAAAATTCCTCATAAAAATACAAGATTCCTCATGACATGGTTTTTGCTTTAGATGGGATGATTTGGAGGGGGACGGGAGATATACTGGGGTGCCAAGAAGATTGTTATTAGCCTGATAGCAAATAATTCATGCCTATTTATACGACATGGCCTTCCAATGAAGTCTGCAAACTCAGAGAGGGGCAAGAGAGGGGGCAAGAGAAGGGGCAAGAGAGGAAAAAGAGAGGAAAAAGAGAGGAAAAAGAGAGGAAAAAGAGAGGAAAAAGAGAGGAAAAAGAGAGGAAAAAGAGAGGAAAAAGAGAGGAAAAAGAGAGGAAAAAGAGAGGAAAAAGAGAGGAAAAAGAGAGGAAAAAGAGAGGAAAAAGAGAGGAAAAAGAGAGGAAAAAGAGAGGAAAAAGAGAGGAAAAAGAGAGGAAGGGGAGACAACAGCATATTCTTTCCTCTGCCCACTTTCCTTGGCCTTTACCAACCTTCAGCAACTTAGTGAAATGAGAAATTCCAAAAAGTTATATTATCCCCTCCCTCCTACACAAGCTGCCACCACACATGTGCCACCACAAGAACCTCTGTCTCAAACTGTCAGTCACTGTATACAATTTGGTATTTGAAGTTACCTGCAACTGTTAAGGGTGGTCAGTACCTTCTGTGAGTATGGCTAGCAGTGAGGTGTTTTCACATTTCTTTTGCAGATGTTCTCCATAGATGCGCTGGTTGGCTTTTCATCACTTTCTGTAAACTACATCCCTTCACTTAGTTTTATGATCTACGCTATCATCTACTTATGTATCTTCATTTATTTGTCATACATCCTGAAATAATCCATACGGTGGCATTCCATATGCAGTGCATCTTTTGTCATATCCATTTTACATCCTCTGTTTCTGCATACAAAAGAAGTGCTGGTACCATTTCTCAAAGGTTTTCAATTTTATGCATTTTAAGAAGCTTTAAAAGAAAACCATGAGACTGCCAGAAGCTGTAATGACTTCTTTACTTCCAGAGTACTCTATCATACTTAACACCCACTGGAGTGTTTGCAGGTTTTGGAAGAAAAGGGCCTAGATGCTGTTGTACTAATGTAAGGCATTTGTCATTGTGAAGGTCAGCAATTCTTTCTACATTACTGAAAAAAACCACAGACAGTAGGTAATCATAAGCTTTATTATACAGCATTTGCTAATAGCCATAATATTCTATTAGCTGCTCCAAGATGAGTAAGGAAAACCAATAGTCCCATCTCTTACAGATGCATTGAACATAAGCTTTTTAGTCAGCGCACACAACTGCTCGTCTTAGTGCTCTGAAGTCTGCTGAAAGACTGTACTATCTGCAGTCCTTTTACTGCTTAACGTTTCGAGAAGAAAGATGAATGGCTGGTGAGCACATCTCTGAAAAGACCCAGAACCAGGGCTCGTCCTTCTTTTTCCCACTGAAAATACTCCAGTTGTAGTATTTCCATTTGCATGCTGACAAAAGTATTAAACTTTGAGCTTTAGATTCCTGCTTTGGGGGATTTCTCTGTGCTTAGTGCAACAAAAACTTGGACTCATTTTGCCCACTCTTTTCTTCTTTAATTTTCAGTAATCCCTTCTCCAGCTCTGGGCCATTCAAAAGAGCAGTGTGTTTCTGAACAAAGGCCTACACAATTTTTTCATTTCTTATAGCTAAAAAGTAATTCGAAGGTAGTCAATAGATTAGTGAATGTGGACTAAGTGTAATTTAATTAATAATAGCATGTGAGAAGAAAACCTTAAATTTCTGAAAAAAACATAGAGTAGTAAACATGCTTCATTTCCACTGTTGAGAACTGCAGAAAGACTTTCAGTATATATACATTGGGGTGTAGAATCCTTATGTATTCAGGAAGTATCTACAATAAATAAGTATTTTAGAATTACCTGAGATAACAAGAGATCCAACTATACTGAAATATTTTCCACAGAAGTCAGCAGACAGGCATAAATTCTTATGCCTGTTGAATTTGTGCTAAAGACGTTATAATTCAATCATCATCATCATCAGATGTTTCTTCTCCCCAGATTCTGGGACCAAAGACCTCCCTGTGCATGTCCACATATTAAGCAAATGTTCTTTCTGAAGGAACTCCATCTCAGTTTGGCTTTCACTCTGAAGTGCATCATTACAGCTGTCCAACTCCCGAGATTCAAATCAATAAGAAAAATATCACTATACCAGAGAAACTTGGGAACCCTCAGAGGGAAACTCTTCTCAAGTCAGTGTTGGCCATCAGAGCTGATTCCAATGAAAAAAAGAACGTACAATCAAAATAGCTTTTTTAAATGTTAAATCTTAATTCAGTACCTTCAGAAAAAAATAAAAAACACCACCTCCAGGCAAATATATCAGAAATAAATATAATTAGAGATCCTAACTTCACTGATGGGCACGTATAAACCGAACATAACAGAATTTGAGGAAAAAAAGGGTTTGATTTGAAAAAAAAAAAAAAAAAAGAAGAATAAATCAGACAATGCCTTTTCTCCTCCAAACACAGTTTAACAGTTTATCACCCTCCTTCTCAGAAGAATTTCAGCCTGCATTCCACATAAAGTCACCACACTATAGAACAGATCAGTACTATTTAGGAAGACTGGCAATGCTCATGTATAAGATAATGAATAATCCATCCTAAGACAGAAACAGCAGTTACCAGGATCTGAAACTGTAGTCTTCTCAGACTCAAGAAGCTAAAACCAAATGCACACAGCGTTCGATTTTTCACCTGCCGCTCCTATAGACGTTGTAGAGATTACAGTAATGTTCTATGTAATATTAGATGCAGGAAAACAAATTTTTAAACAGGGAATGAAGTGACACCATCATACACTACTTCCAACACTTTCAAACTATTAAAAGTCAGTCTCACCATTAGTTCAGGTAAAATGAGATATTATCCTCTAGTATTAATTTTCATTCAGTACACACATATTCAGGGACACTTCTGGAAACAGTTTAATAATACGCTTTAAAACAGTGCTAATATAGGTCAAAGCAATAATAAGTCATTGTGTCCACCTGCAACTACAAGCAAGTAGTATCTCAGTCTAGGCATATTCAAGAAAAGAATAAAATCTGCATAAATCTGCACACAGCCTGCAAGGACGTTGTTTTCAGAAGTGAAGAATATACAGTTTCCATGACAGATCCAATGAGTGCAACATTTGTATTTTTTTTTTTACTCCTAACATTTACAATTAATGTAGATACACACTGATGGGCTCACAACAAGAACACGAGTAATCGACATTGAAATCTCTAGTTTTGAGAATGGGACTACAGTTTGCATTTTACTTTCTGAACTAAGCCATACTTAATGCAAACTAATAGTAATTAAATGACAGGTCTGTCCCATACTGCCAAGTAGGCAATCTATTCCAGGAAGTTATTGCTTCAAAGCTGTATTTTGTATAGATTTCAAGTCAACAGTACACTAGAGCTTTCTCACTTCACTTCTCTTTCCTGAAAGAAATAAAGAGCTCCAAAACGGCAAAGTTCTGGACTGCTCTGCTGTAGCAAAAGATTAAAACTCACACAAATCACCAAAAGAAACATCCACATGATTAAAGGATCTTGTTATTAACAAAGGCATCAAATATCAGGCATTACACAAAGGTGTACATCATATATGTTAAAAATATCAGAAAGTCATCCACAAATGGTGGAGGAAAACAGGACTTTGCAACACAACCGTTTCCTGAAGATTTAGTTTTTATCAGCTGATTGGTCAACCAAAACCAGCACATTGCATGTCAGGGCATGGTGGAGCAGAGATACAAAGGCTATTCAAGCTTCCACAAATTAAGAATATAGCCGTAAGATCAGAACTATCAAAACTATGGCCAGTTTAACACACTGTTTTCACAAGGTTCTCCAATTTTTCTCAACAACCCCCCCCCCCAAAAAAAATCCCCCTAAATAATAGGTAATAAAAGTTCAATAAAACCACCTTATACTTCAAGGAAAAGGAAATCAAGAACGAGATGCAACTGTCTGACAACTAGTATAGCGTCAGTATTTTGATTTTTTTTCTCCATTTGAAAGTATTGGTTTTCTCAAAACACCAGTAAGGGAGGCATATTTTCTAGAAATCTTTATGATTATATATAGGTACTCTTATTATTTATACAGTCAGATTATAGAAACACATTTTCTGTGTTGAAGTAGACCACGTATTGCACAATACACGCTCTGTTGCACCAGCAGTAGATCACTCAGCTCCCAGTCAAGCAGCAGCCTGGTGCGATGCTCTCCCTGTCAATCAGCATCTTTTACACATCTGTCAGACATGGTTCTGAGAACCCGTACTGCTTGAAGGTCAAGCTCCTTCCTACTACCAACGGTCAATACACCCAGTCAGTACACCGGTGCCAGCTAAAAAAAGTTCCCATCTACTATTCTAATCATCCTATTATCCAACCTCCAAACAAATGTTGAGGCAGAAACAAGGACAGTTTTCAGGTGGACCTTATTGACATATTTCATCTTTTTGAGATTTATTTCAATATAAATAAAAGATGTACTAAGACATACACCCTAAAGCAGCATTCCATACAAGAGCTAAAAAATGTGGTAAAACAATGGATTTCTAACACACACTAATTCTTATACCTGAACACAGAAAATAGTATCATTGCCAAGTGCAAGTGTTAGAAAGTTTACTTATTTAACTGAATCCAAAGCAATTTTGAGGCCCAGTGGCATGCTCCTGCAACTTTGCATTGTAGCAGGAAAGCATGTCACAAGGAGCTGGATCTGCTGTTGTGATGCTGCAGGGCACAGGATGAAGCTGTACAGAGAAACAACAATAGCTGCCAGATGGCAACCATAAACTTAGGACACTGCCAGCTATCCCCTCTAGCGAATTTTACGTACTGACAGCTATAGTCACTTATAACACTGCCAATACAACCTGTCCATCTATACTTACCTATAAAATGAGTTGAGGTGAAATTTCTATCAAATCTCAACTAAGTTATTTTTTGTTATGTGCCACCATTTTATTTTACTGCATAGTTTGACACAATTCACCTAATGCATCTGACATGAAAACCTTCAATTCAAGCAGGAAAAAAAAAATACAGAGGAAAAATCCTAAATTAAGGATTAATACAGTACAATACTCAACCCTGCAAGAAAGAGTAATTTACCACCAAAAAGTTACAGTGCAGCTTGAGAATCTATACTAACAAACAACATCAAATCCATAATGCAATCAAAGCTTATAAAAGCTCAATACTATTTCAGGGTAGATCACGTCTTCCTTACAAAGTACATTAGATACACATCACAAAGACGAAAACTTGTCTTTTTTTAGTAAAAAGTCTTTTAAAATGGGCTGTACCTGAAAATTCTCAGATTCTCCTAAAAAAAAAAAAAAAAGTGTGAAGGACCTTTGCAAGCCTTTCAGCACCATTTAAGAACAAAAAGTAGGTCTGTCATATTTCCTTGTAGAAGCAGGACTGCACAGCTAGTATTGAAATGTGCAATTATACATTACAGGAAAAAGTATTTCAAATAACACTATCCATCACAGATGAAGCTACAAAGCTTTCAACACCACAAGAATCCTTTGCAGGAGTTTGAAAGATTTCATTCATTCCCACATATTGACAGTGGTAATGGAATAAATAGACTTGTTGGATTTCATGTAACTAAAAAAAAAAAAAAAAAAGAAATGCACAGAGCATGGAGTAATTCAGATTCTAAGTCAGTCTAATCTGTTACCATTCAAATTACTTTCAAACTGTGATAACTTACATGACTTAGGGATCTGGCCTAGGACTTATTTCTACTCTCCAGCATCTGATCTGAAACAAAAGTGCTTCTTAACTGCTTTAAGATAAAAAAAACTAAACAAACATGTTTTTTTGAGAAGAAATGTTAAAAAAAAGTGAAATCTATGAACCCAGATATATGCATTCTTTTTTGCCATGCAAAGAAGTGTGGTTTTTTTTAAAAATAAGAATTATCTATTTCTGAAGTGGAAAGAGTTATGTAGAAAGCCTTCACAGTTTCCTTGTAACACACACAACCTCACACACTGGGTGAGGTTGAAGTCAGGTACAGCACCAAAGTCACCCAGTGCACTCCAGCACTGCTAAGAAGCACCAATTATCTGTGAATGCACTCTAAATATTGGCATGTAAATAAGGCATCATGAACAATCCTCTCTGCTTTCATATTTGCCACATTTATTACAGCGTGAAAAAAAATCTCTAGAAAGTAGGCCAGGTTTTCACTCAGCTAAACTTGGCCATAAATATATACACAATCTGTCAGGGATCAGAAGCAGCATCACAAAGAAACACAGTCTCTTTTGTGTAAAGCTTGGTAGTCATGAAGCCTGCAAAAAGAACAAGATATCAGGCTTTAAAAATAGCCAAAACAAGAAGCTGCAGAACAATCAAAGCTACTCAAGTATAACTACCCCAACGGACTGATGCCAAATTTGACAGCACAGATAAGAGAAGGAAAATATTTTTCTTCAGCCTGCATTATGATAGATAGTTGGAATAACACAATCAGGAGAAGCACAGGAATGTATGGGATACAGAAAAAGAAGTGATACGGGCAATAAACTATTATCTGCAAAAGAAAAATTAATCTCCGTTTGAGACACAAGATTTTGACAAGGAATTGGGCGCCCATTCCTTTCTTTCCTTGTTTGACAATTTGCTTAACCACTCAACTCTGAGTGCTCCAGGTGGAAACCAATACAATATCCCCAGGAAGATTTTACATTGGGCTAGGTTTATAATACTCTCTAAGCACTTCATGACAAAGTTCTACAATTAAAATTCATTGTAACAGAGCATTTGTTTTTACCTTATGTATACGTTGAAATCAATTTAGATGCAGAAGTGACATAAAAGCCTCATGTTGGCAAATATGACAGACTGGATTATCTGAAATCCTAAGAAACTTGTGGATGGTGGGAAGGAAGAACAAGAAGCACTGTCCTAGATGCCACATGAAACTTTCCATCTCCAACCATCCAGCCTAAGTGTTGCTGTTCACCTGCTAGCACCCTGACATACTGCATCTCTAAATTCATCATCTCAGTTACCTCTCTGACAACAAATGTGACAACACTTCTCAGGCAACATTTCCAGTTATCTACAGGAAAGAGATGTAAAAACATTTTGCTGCAATCAGTGTTTATGCCATTTCCCTGGCATCGTCTAATCTTCTGAATTTTAGAACATGGCAAGTAGCATCGTTTCTTTTTCCTGCCCCTGTGTCTTCAAAGGAGCCATCAGAAAATGACTCATGAGGCAACTTGAGACATCTATAATCCATTACTCCAGCACTGTTTGCTGATGTCCCTTATGTTTTAAAAATGCATTAGTAGAAAAATGTTTATTCCCACCCTCGATCCAACTGACCTTCCAGATGACTAGGTTTCTCTAGACCATAAACTTCACCGTGCCTCTTCTACACTGGCAGTCACACATCAGAATTCACAGCGCTCGACTTCTAAAGAGGTCCCTGAGGAAGATCAAAAGCCAATCCTCTCTTTCTGTAGCAAAGATCAATTCAGAACTAAAATCTCATTTTAACTCCGAAGACATATTTGCTTTACCAAATGTTTTTGCTCTCCAGCTGGAGAATAGTAGAGACATGAACTGGCTTCAGACTACCTAGTCTTCACTGCTGCTACTGTGAGCTTACTGGAAATGGTGCCCTTTGTCCTGACAAGGTTCATTTAAGGTCACTGAAGATAGTTTGTTTAAAACAAAATGAAACAAAATTTAAAAACCACACACACAAAAAAACCTCTTAAGATTTTAGAGGCAAAGTGTCTGTAATTGAAAATCTATCTCACAACAGAATTGTTTACAAGATCTTGCTTAACTGCCTCTAATACTAAAAGCGTGGTATCAAATCAGCACATTCAGCTTTTAAAAATGTCCTGTTCGCTCAGGAGCACCAGTGCCTGTCCCCTCCGCATCCCTCACCAGCTCAGGGACATCACTGTTACAGAAACACTGGAAAACAGGCAAATTTGTACAATCTACACAAGATTAGCCCCCAACAAAAAAAAAAGGTTCATTTCCACAAACTTTTCTCCCTAGAAGAAAAAACAGTGAAGTACAATAGGAAAGCAAAAGTCTGTTGCATATATCAAATTCAACAAAAATAATGAGCACAACAAATGCATAATCGTAAAATAAAACTAATGACGATGTGTCTGTTCACAAACTTATAATTAAGCTTATGCATAACTGCTTCATCAAATCAGTTCCTTGATGAATATGCAATTAAAATTTCAGGAAAAGTGCGTACTATCATAATAACTTATGTTGCTAGAAAAATATAAATATTAAGTTAAAGATTCACTTATATTAAAGAGAGAGCTCCTGAACTTTTCTGGTTATATTCTGGCCTATTTTATTTCATCTGAAGTTAAAAAAAAGTCTTACCAGAAAAATGTTTTGTTTTCTAACAAATCTATTCCAGCACTTTAATATTTCAACTTTCCCCAATCTGTGTGCACTGCTGACAGCTGAAGAAAGTCTTTTATCAGACATAAGTATTAAGTAATTAGCAATGTTTATCTCGTTCTTCTCAAACAGGTGAGCGCAGGTTGAAAGTGTAGAGAGACACAAACAAAATTAGACACAGAACACAGATGTTCAAACTGTAAAAATGCTTCAAACCAGCATGCCCACACACCACGTACTGTAACTGATCAGAATTTCCAAAAAGTAAGAGGCCTTATTAATTTATGTAGTATTTCTAACACTAACTTACAGTTTCATCACTTAGAGGATTCCTCTTTCTTCTCTAATATATGACAAATAACATCATTTATTACCTTAAATATATACTCTCATAAAGTCTGTTCAACACTTGTGTAGGTTTCAAGTCATCCTGCTCATGCAGAAGGCTGTTTCTAAAGATAAAATCCAAATCAGTTTATCTGAACTGCTTTAGCTGGTGAGATCAATTCAGTTCATGTCACCTGCAGACTTCTGTCCTGCAGCTTTTCCAGATACATGAACTCAGCTGTACAAGAAAGTAAAAAGAGATTTCCGCTATGCAATGTTTAGTAGCTCCACAGAATTTAAGACCTCTATAATTTTCCACATTCTGCTTCACCTGCTCTGTATTTCAGTAAATAGGATGCTTTGGACCACTGTAGTTTGCCTGCAAAACCATTCAATTTTGAAAGACAGCAATTCATAAACAACTTCAAGGTAACAAACACCCCCGAGTCCCCTGATGATTTGTGGTGATTTAAAAAAAAAATAAATATATATATATATATTCCCTTTTTCCTCTGAAAACATTATGTCCCACTTCTCCACAAAAAAAAAAACAAAAAAAAAAAACCTCCCACAAATAATAACAGGCAAACTGCGCATAAAAGGACAGGATGGCTGCATCCAAAGTGCTGCAAAAGCAGAATATAAACAAACAAAGATAGAAGCATTATTTTCCTCCAATTTTGTACTATTATAGTAATTTTAAGTGTAGCTTTTTACAAGAGTAAGCTTGAAACTCGGAGACAGATGCATACTAATTGTCAGTCAACATTCTCCATTTAATTCTGTATTATTGGGTTCATCATTTCTCTTCTTTCTTTTTTCTTAAGTGAGGTTGAACTTTTACAACTACATCTTCTATTAACAAGGTATTTGCACTCCTCTGAGGATTGCTGCTGCTGCTCTCATTTTTAGGCACACCCCACAGTGAAAAGCAAAATGAGACTGCATTTCAAATATAGTTACTTTCCACCATTCCTTACAAGTAAACTACAACACACAACTTACTCGTAGTAGACAGTACTGCCCTGCATTTTTATTTGGGTAAAATCATCATTAAAAGATCACGGCAGTCAGTGCATTGGAGACTGAGAACATGAAGGAAGGGAGAATCAAAATGTACATGATACTGTATGTCTCATGAATCTGCAATATTTTTCATTAGACAAACAGTTTCAGATTAAGAGTAGAGTAGCATAGGTTAAGCTGCAAAACCCATAAGGCTATGAACATCTCAATTAATTATTTTAAGGGTGGTTCTTTCAGGTCTACACCTTGTCTGTATACATCTGTATACTAACTAGCTACAGAAAAATAAGACACGGTGGGAATGTTAGGCAAACCATCTTATAGACTCAAAAGAAAATGAAATGGAATGCTTTCAACACTACCCCAGGTAGGCAATAATGTCAATCATCTAAAACACTCACACATACACACACACACAGTTCCCACGCTGACTTAAGTAAGAGAAGAAAGAAAGAGATCATATGAAACCTTGAATGGATCATAGCTGGCCAAAAAGGAGTGGTCCAGACATTATGAAGTTAAAAAAAAAAGTATATATAATTAAATCAGATTATTTTAATAAATTATACTATTAAATATATATATTAAAAAACAACGTTTGTGATTAAAAAAAATGATGTAATCTATACTAATATTCAAGTTATCCAATAAATGCTCTTCATTCACAAAGTGAATTTTACTCTGAAATTTATGGAAGTTTCAAACACACGGCTTTTTTTTCAAGTTGGGGCCGGGGCGGGGGGAAGAGTCATGAATTCTGTTTTGCCTTCATTTCCAAAAGATGTGATAATGTTTATCTGAAGGTAAGTTATCTATTATAATTCATATGCAAGTTACACTGCCTGTCCTTTTTCTTATTCTTTTCATCACTCATAAGAAAATTCAGGTAAATAGCACAGTAACTTTTGAAAGAGTAATCCTTCCAGGAGAGAGGGCAGTAGGATAATCACAACAGGAGGAAGAGACTGTCTACTTGCAAGTAGGCTGCAGCTTCTGCTTCCCTTGAACTGAATGCTGAATGTTTCAATCATCACCAGAAAGTAAAGCACAAGGAAGACCTCGCTGACACTACCATCACTTTGTCTCCTCTCTCCACTGAGCAAATGTTTATTGAACTCCAACAACCTCTACTCTTCAAACATTTGTTGCTCTATGATGTAGGCCGCCTGTACAACACAATTAATCATTGCAGTGGGCACTGTAATGAGAAAATCCAATACGGACTTGAACAGTATTTTTGTGTTGAAAAAAGCCCTTTTTTACCCCCTCCAAAAAAAAAAAACCAACCCAAAAAACAAAAACAAAACCACACAAAACCATAACACAAACAAACCACCTCAGGCAAGAGTAAATTTATTGTTAAAATGGATTTCAGAAGTATGTTAGAACTTTGTAAGCTCAAAAAGATACTTTCTTCCTACGCTGGATCCTTCATGCAAAGCAGGTCATCCAGTAATTTTAAAAGGTCGAAGAAGATTTGTGGCCTGCACAGGAAAACAGGTATTAAACCTTAATACTTACTATTGAAATCAAGAGACAATTTCACTTCATGACTAGTAAACTAGATAGAACTTCAGAACACTGAAGTGAGCTTCACCTAACCAAATTCACATCTACATCCAACAAGAAAGTTACCTCAGCAGGGACCGCAGGCCCTCTGCATCTGCCAGGGATACTTGGTACTTCCCAAAGTTAACGCCCCTCTGCTGTTGCTTAGCTCTAGCAATATCAAACAGCTGAGTCTAGCATTTACTATAAAAGACATTCCTTCCCTCAATATGACTTTTCCAGAGACTTGACTCATTTTCGGAAACCAATGCTGGGGAGTGCATAATACTTTTCTAGTTATTGACAGGTAGGTTTTTAAAAACTCTCTGCCTTCCAACAGAAGGACAGAACACTTTAACCTCTTGAGGTTTTTACTAGCCCTTTTCCCCTATGAGCTAAATAAAGTTTTAATTAGTTATAAAACAATGCTAAAAGTTGCCAAGTAACTCCCATTTCATTCATGAAGGTCAAGAAAATAAATGTCTGTGCTAGAAGTGTCTTCTAAACTTTCTTCTGCTCTTTGTTCTGTATTCTGCTGTGATAGTTTCACTGGGCTAGCCATTGGCTAGCAGCCAACTCAGCCATTTACCCAGTTCCCCCCACCCACAGGGGATAGGATTAGGGGGCAAGAGTAAGGAGACTTGTAGGTTGGGAAAAGAACGGCTTAATAATAAAAATAAAAGAAAACTTAAAATAATACTAATGTTAAAGTAGAAGTGATAACTATAACAGTAACAAAATAGGAAACTGTGTGATACCCACTGCAACTGCTCACCACCCGCCGACCAAGCCCGGCCCGTTCCCAGATAACAATACCGGAGGAGCGACAATCCCGAACCG
>NW_010323752.1:7073-52184 GCF_000700745.2 Antrostomus carolinensis | reverse complement strand
GCGAGAGCCCGAGTGAAAGCCAGAGAGAGCTAAAAGAGGAAAAGCCCCTCACTAATACACTGGACATGACGTGATGTGATATGGAATATCTAAGTGCCAGTTTAGCTCATTGATTTAAATATTCCTCACCCCCTTAGATCTTGCACTTGTAGACTAACAGAACACAAAGTCCTTCACTTCCAGTGACAAAAATGCAAACCCTGGTGTGTTATCAGTGTTTCTCTCATAACAAATCCCAAGCTGGAAGCAAAATGCAGCATCATTCTAGCTACTGAAAAAGAAACCCAGCTCTGTTACAGCTAAAAACCAGGACACTGCTCAGAAAATACCCATTCCCAAAACATCTCTCTTTCATTATTTGTTGTTTGAGGAATGCTGGTAAATTTTTCTCCTAAAGGGAGAAAGCAGATGAACAGAGATTCTCAACTACTAATGTTGGTTACAGACCTGGTTTTTGTAGTCTTCCTTCCCCAAACCATTTTATCCATCTCAATCACTGCATACTAGAAGAAGACTCAGAGTACTCCCAGGTAATCTGAGTGAACAATACCAAAGTACATATCAAAGTAGAGGACATATATTTTCATAGACTTGCCAAGAAGAGGATTAATCACCTGCTCCAGTCTGAGCAAATACCTCTATGAAATAAAGTATAAACTATTTTGTGAGAGACACTGTCAAGGGATTCAGTGAATGTACATGCAAGCTCCGGTATTGCACTGATTTCCCTTCTGTAGGAGTAAGCTCCACAGTCACTTACCCTTTCCCCAGCCGGCAGATCCTAGTTCCCAGTTGTCACGTCTCTCACACCCCAGTGTCCTTGTCTAGATAGCCCTGCTCCTTCCACCTCGTTTCTTCTATCAGAAGAGCTGCATTTGTCACCTCTCTTACCTTCCCTTTTAAATAATTTCCAACCACGACATGAATACATCACTACTTTATTTCCGTTACTTCCACCATACTACATTTTCTTCCCTTTTCCCAAACCAGGATCTTTCCTTAGTCCTCCATCCTGTTATGCCTTGTTTTATGCCACCTACTTTCCCACACCTGCTCTGCTCCTGCATGGAAGTTATCCACCTCCGCAATCTCTGTCCTGCCATATGGTTGCCTGTGCTCTGCCACAGCAAGTCACCCAGGTGGGGCTGAGGCTTGAAACCAGGACCTCTCAGGACAGGTATAGCTGTCCTCTCCAAATAACTGAAGAGCCCAGTTTCCCTCTTGCTCCATAGTCCCATGTAGCAGACAATTGGCCAGCAAGAAGGCAGGCAAGACTGGAAGGCCAGTATGCATGCACCATGGGACAAGGACCAAGGAAGCCATCCTGTAGAGTCCTGAGCTGAAAGAGGTCTTGCTGGAGGGCAGATGTTTTAAGTCTGCCTGTTGCCATGAAGTAGGAACAATTTCCCTCAGGGTGCTTTTGAGACCCACTTTCACCATCCCTGACAATAATCCCTTCCCTGTCCATGCTCTGGCAGGAAAAGTTCTTCTGTTAGAAGATGCATCTTTGAAGCACTGAGCTGCTGAAGTCTTTTTTTTATACTGGCCATACTGAGTTGGATGTTGACAGGAAAGGTAAAATACACATCCATTACACAATGGTATTTTTACACATTTGAAAGCTTATGCTCCTCTGCAGTCTTCTCTCTAGGCTTAATAACTCTGATCTATTATGATCTCAAATTTAAGGTAATATTCCTCAGATCCCAGCTTGCTTTTCTTGTTTCCTTCTGGATTGAGATTGGTCCATGTCTTTCTACAAAGTCTTACCACAGCTGAATAGAACAAAATTACTTTGCATGTCTTACATACAGCCCTGCTTAAAAGTTTAGCGTGATGTTTACACTTTGCAATTATATTACAACCTTACCGCGTCCCTTAATTCAAAGCAGAAGTCAAATTTCCATACTTTTTTTTTTCTTTGGACAACTACTTTGAATACAGGCCTTCATAGAAACCCAAGTCTCCTTCCATTGCCTCCTCCTGATGAGTAATAAACAGCTCCAGAAAAGTGGCATGCGCAGTTGACACTACAGAAATTTAAGGCTCTTAGTGTGATATTCCTGTGACATCAGCTTCATTTATTATAGCAAACATAGAGCACTAAAAGAAACATTCCACCTCATCTGAGGTCTTTGACACGGACCTCATATTTTTTACCACATTCTCAAAAATCAATTACCTCCTACATCAAAGAACTCACTGAGTTTATTCCAAAAGTTCATAAATCATTTACCTTAAGACATAGTTAATATGCAAAGACCTTATTATCACCACAGCAGGCAATTTGTACACTGAACTTGATAGGAAAAAAAGAAAAAAATTCATAATAAATATGATACAGCCAATGGAGTGTCTGGTTGAAGAGCACTCTCACACCATGCACAAGCAGTCATTGGGAATTCACTATGCTTTTTATCCTGACCTCTTCAGTCTTCTTCCTCATTTTCATTGTCACAACAAAAATGACAAAGCTCCTAATAATAAATGTGATACATAACTTAAATTCACAGCCATGACATCACAGTCAATTCATGTAATTTAATGAAGTCAGTAACTCATTTTGAACAGCAGAAATCAGTATTTAAATACAACAAAGTGAACTGTAGCTTGGTATATTACCTGCAGTGTCAATCACATCATTCAGTTCTTCAAAACAGACTTTAAATTAAGCTGCAACAGTCACTAGTATAATTCCCTCACTCTTACACTTGCCCTTGTTTAAAAGATTCTTCAAAAAGTAAGTCTGAAATAATAAATTTTATTTTTTAAAAAAATCACTTTGGGCTTCAGATCTATTATCAAGTACAAAAGAATCATGACTAAATCTAACCAGATCTATAATAGCTTCAAGCTATCCTAAAAAGATGTTGGAAATAACCTAAATCAGTAGGATCTTAAAAAACTATCAGCTTATCATTCATTCCTCTGGTTACGTCAGTATCGGTATATCTATATTTTTAGGACTTCAGGTTCAAGGATTCTTTCTACTGCTTTTTGGTCTTGCTGGATTCACACAGCTTGACTAAAAAAAAAAAAAAAAAAAAAAAACCAAACAAAAACCCAACAAATAAACAAACAAAAACCCCACCCAACCAAACCCCAACAAAAAAACAAACAAAAAAAAAAAAAACCCAAAAAACAGGTTTTGCTAAATACATCAGAACTGTAACAACTGACACCTTAGGACTCAGAAGTTAAACAATATAGGAGAGTATTTATTTGCCTCTTGTCAAATTGCCTGTTTGCCACTTGCTGCGAAACTGCTCTCAAAGTTAGGCAACGTGCCTGAGAAGAAAACCTGTGAGCCTTTTTCTCTCTTGCCCAACAGCTTGGAATTTGACCTTCAGCAAACCACCTCCCGTCTCAGGAAGAGAGGTAACAGAGGTAACATGCTTGCTGCCTTCATGTGCTACGAACGGCCAAGCTACGATGCTGATGCACCCTGCTCAAAGGCGACACAATATAAAACTCACACTTATCTCAGCAAGACAGAATTTTACCCTCTGAGGATTCAAAAAGTATTTATTCATTACTGAAATTGCCAAAAGACACATTCAATACCATGAAAATGGACTTCTAATACAATCAAATGACAGAGAAATGGCAACTGAATTCAGCCATTCCTTACATTCAGTACCTTTACCCTGAATGCCATTCATGAAAAATGAAATCAAAGCCAAAAGGTGAGGACATCAAAATTGAAACATTAACCCAAAGAACTTCAGCAGACATTTTCTATTCTAGTTACTTTCTTGCACCTAGTTAACAATGTTACTTACATTAAGAAAAGATTAATTCTGCACATGTCTGCAGGATGAAATCCCTTGTCTCCACAAAACACACAGCAGAGTCCTTTAAGCTTTCTGTAGAAGACATCCATGCACTTCAGGTGACTGTTTCACAAGGAGGTAAGAGGCCACAGAGCCCCTCAAGCAAGAATGAAGGCAAGAAATGCCTCACTGAAAAAGACAGACCCCAACTCCAGCTGGAGAGCAGACAACTCTCTAACCACAGCATCACCCCAAAGGCCTTCATGGTCTGAAACCTATCCCACCCTGGGAACTTACTTCCTTCTTGAAGCTAAGACCCAAGAAGTAGCAATAAGGCCAGTCCACTTCTCAGTGACCATATTTCTGGATTCTAACTGCACAGCTCCATCATCTGCCTCACAACAAACTCGAAACACTCCTGAATGAACAAAGACTCCAGCTATACCACCCTGAAATCCATTTCACACTCTCTGAAATCCATTTCATACTGTGAGCCAAAGGAGGAAGGCAAAAGGCAGAGGCTGCTGCAAGGAGTCACAACCAACTGTGTTCCCTCCATGTGGAACTCGGTTATGCTTACCAAGAAAAGAAGAAAAAATACCATCAAATGCATTCACACAACTCATGAAGAATAAATTATTTTACTACATAACCACCTAAACTGAGGAGCTGTGTAATGCGTAAGTAGAACTGGAACTGGATATTTTTTAGTATATATTTTCTAAAGAAGATTCATGTTTGGAAAGTAAAGTCGGTGACTACAGTCTAATTACAAAGGATCAGCCATGCATGAAAGGTAGGGAACTTTGTCAAAATATTACTTCCTTTTCCTCAGTAATTAACAACTCTGAAACAAATCACCCGCA
Source organism: Antrostomus carolinensis (assembly GCF_000700745.2). Taxonomy (NCBI): domain Eukaryota; kingdom Metazoa; phylum Chordata; class Aves; order Caprimulgiformes; family Caprimulgidae; genus Antrostomus; species Antrostomus carolinensis. The sequence goes on along the minus strand of NW_010323752.1, from coordinate 47,545 downwards.
CTCCTTACAAAGTAAGAGTTCAACATATTTCGTGTTTACTGCAAACAACAAAAACTACACTAAACAACAGCTCAGTTTAATAATTACTCTTGAAAGCTACAGTACCTTTGGGTATTGAAAGTAGAAGGACTTTTATTCTCATACCCCTGAGGCCATTTAAAAAAAAAATGTTTAATTCATCAACTATAGCATTAAAAAAATCTAACTAAAAAAGGTATTAAATTTAAAGGGATTTGTACTGGAACTCAACTTGGAAAAAAAAAAAAAAAGGTTTTCTTGGTCCTTCAAAAATAACAAATTTTGCTAAATTTAATATAATTATGTGCTCAGTCAAGCATAACATCTATAAACAGATTCCTTATCAACACGCCCTTCTGTTATATATAAAATCTAACTTGAAAAGATTTCAAGAGGCCAAAAGAAAAACCTAATCCTAGTGAGTCTAAAAACACTGAGGGAGTGTTCCTCACAAAAAAACAAAATTCTAGTATGTAAATTCACTAATAAGTGATGAAGCTACAATAATAGCAGAGAAAATACAAATGTAAAAGTAGCACTTTTCTACATTTAGTTGTCCTTTTAAAAAACCACAGTATTAATATACATTAAAATCGGGAGCTAAAGCAACTAGCACCAAAGAGTTTTTTTAAAAGCTAGCCAAGGAGAATGTAGTTAATACAATATGAGTTTAAGGAAAAATTTTATTTCAACATAATTCCAAATTATGTTTTGCAAGATTACAAATCTGATTGATAATAGTTCTCAAATTATGACTTAGACATCTGATGATACAAAACCAGCTAATAAATAATTAAACCAAGAAAATCAGTGGTATGGATCACTGAAGACAGTGATTTGACTTCAATAAACAACAAGGCTCAGATAAGGCTCAAAGATTGCTTAACTTCAGCCTGAAAAAAACCTCAAAACAAGATACAGGGATCATAATAGCTAACAAATGAAGAAATCCTCATATGAAAACCTGCAGGAAAATTAATAAAATTAATCTTGAATCTATACACTGGAATATTAGAGATACTGTATGACCTCTGTTGTTGAGGCAGTTCCCTCAAGACAGTATCAGAGAATAATATCCAATTTGGGTGCCCACATATTGAAGAGGGTTCAGAAAAGAGCCAAGAGAATAACTGAAGGGACTTTGAAAAGCGTGCTTTACAATGAGCACACCAAAACATATAACCTTGTTAGCTTGTCAGCAGGCTAAGAGGCAAGTTAATACAAACTGAGAAAAAAAAGCTCTCTAAATCAACTCTTGTAGCCATACTGCCTCAGAATAAAAAAAGGTCATTGTATAGTCGGGGGGAGAGGGAACAACACACACAAAACAAAACAAAAAAACACACACCAAAAAGCTGTGAAACTCACTACCCTTTGGAAGCACTCAGAAGATGAAAAACAAAGGCTAAAAAGCAGCATTGTTTTTCAAGAGACATATTTAGAACATGAAACAGCAAAAGGAGTAGAAAGAGCACTAACTTCTCCCTCTTTCTGTGTTCCCTATGTTGTAGCTGACCAGAAGAGCTAGGGTGATGGCTCGATCAACAGAAGAAAAGCTTTGTTACATGAAGCTGCCTTAGTTAACCCACAGGAGTTATCAAAAGAAAAACCAAAGCTGTTAGCAATCACACAGTATAAATAAAGATGATATGCAAATATACTGATGACAGCAACATTTCAAACCATATTTACACAACTGGTTGCACATTAAGGCCTTTTTAAAAAAACCCTAAGTCAGCTAAAAGATGAACGTACAGACACCAATGGCAATACACTTTTTTTTCCTGAAGGCATTAGGCCAGCTGTGATTCTCTATACAACCCTTTGAGATGCATATTTAAATGAATATTTATATTTTTTCTCTGAAAATTATATTTAGCAAAAATACCCCAGCAGATGTTATCACTTTTCCAGATGAAGGTTTCTGTCCTGAATCAGCACCCAGCACTGAAGGTGCCCAGCCTCACTCTGCTCCTTGCCAGGCAGGATCATACACAGGACCAGAGTTCTATGACACAAGTATGCACACACGGAGTCCCAAGTATCACGTGGCGCACACACATGCACACAAAACAACTTATGAAGTAAACCATTTGGCTAAAATCACACGATAGCAACTTGACATTTTAAGCAGAAGGTGTCCTAGCAGGAAGGAGGGGAATCCATACTCTTTGAAGCTAAGACCCCTCTCTTCCCAAGTAGTTCAGTGCTGAGAAAGGACCACCAACACCAAACCAAGCATCGAAGCTTAGCACTCAGCAAGCCTGACCTCTAAATCAGTCATTGTATTAATGCAGGCTGGGTGAAGTTGAAGGTCGACCTGGCTGGGCATCAGTATTGCTCACCATAGGAAGCCTCTGGCACAGGCTACCAAAGCCATCTGCCCCATAGCAAGGACCCTTAAGAGTTTTTTTGAGGAAGGACCTGAAGTCACAGGACATCGGCTCAAGGATAAATGGATGCATGGTGTCAGGCAAGCCAGGTCACCACACCTTGGTAAGAACATGGTTAGATTACACCCAGAAGGGACAAAAGTCCAAATTTTCTCCCTGACTCAGAATCAAGGCTCCAAACAGGGAGGAAAAATACTAAGCTGAATTCAAGGGGGGCACCAGGCCAGAGTACAGACTACAGGTCCTTTGAGACCTCAGCATGAAGATGTCTCACCTAGTTATTATGACAACATACAGAACACCCATCAGGAAAGAAAACTTATGATGTTTGGATCTCACAGAAAAAGCTTTTAGCTTAAAGCTGACAAAAACACATCCAGCTGCAAACAAGCAACCTTTAGTAATGACCCAGCACCAACACTGCTACTAGTGCACCACTATCTGCAATAACAAGTTGGGAGGCATCACCAGAGGGCATACTATCCAGGAAGAACTGAGTAACACTGAAAACTAGAAAAAGCTGAATTACACGAGGTGGAAACTTAAAAATTCAACATTAGAAACTTAAAGCATACTAGCAAAATTATTAAATAAAAAAAAAATTGGGAGAAGAAGCTGTGGTTACTAGTTAATCACAGGATTGAGCTATGAGCCACCAATGTTATGTGGCTATGAAAGGAAACAATTCAATCCTAGGATGCGTCGGAAGTGTACAGTAGAGATAAGAAACATTCATGCCAATATACAAGCTCTTTACAAGAAAGATAATAGAAAAGGTGCAGAACCCCTCAGGAAAACTGCCACTGAGCCAAGTGGCATGAAACTAAGCTATGATTTGACTCTCAAGGTCTCTGCTTCCATTCCTCAAAATCTCAGATTTTTCTGACACTTTTCTACTAGGACACTGTTACCTCAAAATCTTTACGCACTTGAAGTCTGTGTTCACAGAGGCAAGCTTTTTACTTCAGAGTCCTACAGACACCGACTTTCATTTTGTGAGACTGCTCCATAACATGATCTCAGGAGGAATCTTACAATTTATCATATCAACTGCCTCCTGGTTCTACACAGTCAGAGCTACAGGAGTTGCATACACTCTTCTACTATCACTATGGACTGCCTGATCTTGCCAGCATTTATGGGTGTGCCACAGCATTATTCCTTATAACCACTTAAAAAAAAAAAAAACCCATTACTAGGCTGGTGAAGCATTGGAATAGGTTGCCCAAAGACCTATATTGGAGCAGAGCCTAGAGCATCTCAAATTCAGTACTGACCTTGCTTTGAGAAAGCAGTTGAACTAGTGTCCTCCTGAGTTCCCTCTCCACCCTGAACGACTCTACGACTGCTCGTTTCCGCTTAGACTCTGCTCAATCCCTTCCCATTATGACAGCACATAATATATCATATATAAACTGAGTGCAGTACAAAGCGCGGGTACCTTGGCAAGTTTCTCTTCCTCAGATAACTTCTGAAGCTCATGCTAAAAGTACACTGTCACTTTCAGTGACACATGACGTATTTCTCTGCTTTTAGAACTTTTGCTGGGGAACGGTTTCACAGAGCATGTTGCCGAAGTGAAATGCATCAACACACCTTTCTATTTCTGTACAGAACTGCTACCCAGCCTCGTGCTCCCCAGACTGCCAAGCAGCTGCTCTGCCAGCTCCCATGGCCTTACGCAGCAGAAAGCCTGAAAAGCAAGCAACTGTAATTGTTTTCTTAAGGACCTTGCTGTTTCACCAGGTTTCCTCTCATCTCTCCTCCTCTTGCACATTCCCCATGTTCCCTCACTGTTTATATAAATCTGATTCTTTTCATCCTCTATTCCACTGGCTCATCAGAAAATCCCAAGCTAAGAATAATATTCCTCCTGTTTTCCCTTCTGATATACAAAGGCTTAAACCATAAGCCTTTAAATTAGAGTTGACTTTTGAGTAAACTTCCCAACCTGCATTACAACAGCATGAAATGTGACCCTGAGATTCTTTTCCCAACCTGTATCACATCAGCATGAAATAAGACTGTGAGACTTTTCCTCCTACAATTCAAAGCCAGGTGCAGAATACCAAAATAGTAGCTTCTCGGACATATCTCGGATCCTGGCCAAATCTGAGATGTGCCCGTGTGAAGTGAAACTTACCCACCAGATGTTACCGTGTCTTTCTCTGTCTGCGTAATTTGTTTTGTTACATTGTTTAAAAGCAGGACCTTCTCACAGCAAAGATGGAGACCTCACCTACGAGTGGACACGCTGCATAGGACCTCCCTATTGCCAGGGAAAGGCTCTCCAAATCCTTCACTGTGACAGGGGCTCCCCAGCTGATAGACAGGATCTGGATGATGGTAAGTATTTGGGTAACTGCTGATGCATCTTTCTTAACCACCATGCTTTCTCTTTTGTAGTAAGGTCAATGCTGCAACCATGATCCAGCCACAGGGGACTCAGGTACCCCAGCTTGGGAAGTGCTTGCAGGGAAGTGCTGTTCAGCCAGCCCTGTACATGTGTGTTGCAGCATTATTAGCAACTGACAATTCTGCTAGTGTAGTCTATGCTTCAGAGTTTATTCATCTCATAATTAAGTTCTCATAAGTACTCTTGAGTTAATTTGGAACAGCATATGCACATGATGAGAGAGAGAGACAGAGAGAGAGAGAAAGATAATGATTAAGAAGAGTAAATACAGGAATATCATTAAAAAGGTAAAGTACTCCACAATCATAGTAATAGTAATCTTACAATAATATCAGGTATTTTCTCAAAATGTAACTCAGCAGTGCAGTACTTTGGCATACACCAAAATACCATGCAGTGAGTAATAATCCATCATAATCCATGTGTTTTATAGCATCTAAAGGGAACCTGTCACAACAGGGACATGTAAAACAAAATTCAATGTGAATGCAAAGCTACATTTCATATTCAAGCAGGGGCAAATCCATCAAATGAAGCTCAGTAAAAATGACAGTAAGACCAAATTAACATAGAGTTCCTCATCATTTTGAAGAACAGAATCACTCACATATTTATTCTCTGTACTGTACAACAGGTTTTGGTTTCATTCTTCTCTCCTTTTCAAAGAAGCAGCCCACTATCACCAACAGAACATCAAGCTTTGCAAGCTTGATATCATTAACTGCTCAGAAGAAATATATGCACTAAAATAACTGTTTTCTGGACCAAAGCAGAGAGGGAGATTAAAATTTGATCCCACAGATCATCTTAGTTCAGATTACTAGTTGAAGTTGCAGGTCCATTATTAATTTTGTCACAGGAAGAAGAGTCACTGCAGACCTTTTCAGAAGCTTGAAGAGAAAACAAGGGTCATTCATTTTAGGGTCTAGAAAATACACAATTTCTAAAAAGCTTGTTTTCTTCCTATTTTTAGACCTACAATATTATTCATACAGCATAAAACATTATAACTGGAAATGAAACAATTCATGCATATGGAAAAAAACAGATGCAGGGTTTTTTTAATGATTAGGAAAGAGATTTTTGAAGTAATCTTCAAGAGTGCAGAGGTAATTTCTACATGGACTAGAGATTTAACCTGCTCTGGCCTGGGGATCCTTTCCAACATTCCCAGAAAAAGAGGTAACTACAAGAACTTGTTGAAAATCACCAGAAAATTAGTTAGCCTTTCCGTTGCAGGTTTACAGTGAAGCAGCAGCAAGGCTAGTGTTGCCTCCTCCTCCAGGCTCCTTTCATAGTTCAAAGACTGAGAATATTCTATTATTTTTATTTCTTCAGGGACAATACTTCAGTAGATTTTTTAAAATAATGACATTTCAGATAGTGAAAAAAAAAAGTGACTAGTGCAGAACTCAATTTAACCCATTCTGCGACTTCTTATTTCCCAGTTCCAGTTGTTTCACTAGTCTAGTTTCTTCCTAGATAAAGTCTCTGGGAAGCAGAATACCAATTATTTTGTCCAAACGATTACTGAAGGTTTATAAAGAAAAAAATAATTTCTGTAGCTCACCTAGCTGGAATAAGCACAAGGCCAAGAAAAAATTTTAAAGGACTGTCCTGGTTTTGCTAGGATAATTTTCTTCTTAGTAGCTAGAATAGCTGTGTTTTAGCTTCAGTATGGGATTTATTATAGGAAGAATGTTGATAAAGTACCAATGTTATTAGTTGCTGCTGGAGCCCAAGGTCATCGGGTTTGGCTGGTTCACAGGAAAACCCAAAACTGGCATTTGGATATGCAAATGAGATATTCCATATTGTATCATGTCATGTTCAGTACATTAATCAGGGTTGACTGGAAATCGGGTGTATTCTCTTGGGGATCGTTCGGGCTCACTGTTCCGGGGTTTCGGTTTTGGGACTGTCTCTGCTCCGGGATCACTGGCTGGCACAGGCTGGGCATTGGTCAGTGGGTGGTGAGCAACTGCACTGTGTATCACTCATTTGTGTATTCTGTTATTACTGTTATTATCATTAGTAGTTTATTTCAACTAGTAAATTGTTTCTATCTCAACCGATGAGTTTTCTTACTTTTACCCTTTCAATTCTCTCTCCTATTCCCTGGGTGGGCGGGGGGGAAGGAGAGTGAGACAGCGACTGTGTTTGGTTGCAAGCCAGAGTGAAGCCACCACAAGGACCTTCTGAATGGCATTAGCAAAATCCAAAATGTTACCTGTGTCACATACTGAACTATACATTTGTATTTCTTATTACTGGCATCTTTATGTACACCCGAAAGAAAATAAACCCAAATTTCCAGTGGAACATAAAAGCATGCAGAAAATGGGCACTGAGAGAATTCCCTCCCTCCCCAAAAACCACAGAACCTTATGACACCAGACCAATTTTCAACAAACCGAGCTGTATGAGCTTCTTAATAGCCATGTACCTAGGCCATATGCATGTGGATTGCTTCAGAAGTTAAAAAAAACTACTCAACTTCTTGAACTCATCTGATATCTGGAAATGGGCTTTGCAATTTTCCTCTGCCTGAAAAGCAAACTCCTCTGCACAAGACTTTTATTCAAAAGCTACCGATTATCCTAGAATTACACCTTAACCAAATGGAACATAATGAGGTTTGTTTTACTTCTATATGAATCTAGTAAGTCTGTCAAGAAAATAAGCCTGCTCAAAAAAAAAAAAAAAAAAGAGAACTACAGTTTGAGTTAATTTAGTCCCTCATCTAACCACTAAAAAGTATTCTTACTAACACCCTGCAACAGAATAAAGAAAAAAAAACTAATAAACAAGTATATATCACTGCATTTATACTAAAGCACAGCAATCGTTAAAAGGATTTCATTTCTGCAAGATGAAAACACATAAGAAGCAAAGGAAGAAAATCTTAAATCCACTATGGACAGTTACTTTGGTTCATGCTTTCATCTTTTAAGTAGCTTCTCTTTGCCTTAAGAGATTTAAAAAAAAAATCCTGCTATTTCTTATGTATGTGCTTCTCCTAAAAGTACTCCAATTTGATTGCCACATTACCTTGTGTGTCAGACAATTGCTTTTTATAATCAATTTTTTTCTATCACCTTGATTTTCTTCTAAAATATCATAACTGCATCTTTTGTTTACTGCTTTTGACATCTAGGTATTTTGTCCTATGATATATTAAAACATAATTATTTCCTGCTCAGCAGGTGCCACACAGCATTACTCCGTTGTTAGCCAGTCTATTTGATGTATCACACACAGGCTGGAAAGCCTCTTTTTATTTTTATAAAGGAGGTTTTAAAAAAGAAAAAAAAGAACTTGAGGGAAGGTTAAAGAACCTTACCAACACTGAACTATTTTAACTTTCACAGCATAATTTCTGAGGTAAATTTTCTTAATCCCCTCTACTGTTAAATCATGCAACCTGAGATCTTCCAGCTTGCTCACAAAACAACTAGATGTCATGAATCAAATGAAGCCAGTGACTGGGAAAAGCCAGCACAGGTTTACCAAGGGCAAATCATAACAACTAACCTGATCACCTTATACAACAAAATAATATCATCTGTCAACATAAGGGGAGCAGCGGATGTAATTTACCTGGACTTTAGCAAAGTGTTCGACAGTGTTTCCCACAGCCTTCTCCTGGACAAACAGGCAAGATACAGATGGGATGGGTGGTCTGTGAGATGGGTGGGAAATCGGCTCACAGGTCACACTCACAGGGTGGTGATCGATTGTTTTTTACTCAGGCTGGCAGCTTGTCACACGTCATCCCCCTGGGATCAATACTGGGCCCCATGCTGTTCAACATGTCATAAATTGTATGGATGATGAGGTTGAAAGCACCCTCACCAAGTCTGCTGATGACATATCAGAAGGAAGAGCCATCTTACATAGAGACCTGGACAGGCTGGAAGAGTGTGCTAGCAAGAACAGTGCAAAGTTTAACAGAAAGTGCAACGTCCTGTACCTGGGACAATATAACCAAAGAGTTCAGTACAGGCTAGGATCTGCATGGCTGGGGACAAGCCTTGCTGAAAGGGACCAAGGAGTCCTGGTGGACAATGAACTGAACATGAGTCAGCTGTGCACTGCGACAGCAACAAAGGTAAATTGGATCCTGGGCTGCATCCACAGGGGCATTGCTAGCACAGAGAGGGATGTGACCGTCCCACTCTACTCAGCGCTTCTCAGGTGACATTTGGAATACTATGTCCAGTTCTGGTCCCCAAAATTCAAGAAAGATGCAGACAGACTGGAGAGGGTCCAAAGGAGTGCCACAAAGATGACCAAGGGCTAGAGAACCTTCCCTGAGGAAAGACTGGAGTTAGACCTTTGGTCCCCAGAGAAGAGAAGGCTCAGAGAGGACCTCATGACAGTATTCCAGTACTTAAAAGGTGGCTACAAAGAGGACAGAGATTCTCTCTTCACAAGGAGCCACACGGAGAAGAGAAGGGGCAATGGGTACAAGATGCACCGGGACATAAGATAGACAACTATCATTCACTGGAACAATCTCCTCAGGGATGTGGTGGAGTCCTCATTACTGGAGGTTTTCAATATGCAATTAGACAGGGTGCTAGATAATCACATCTAGGCTCCCATTCCCACGGAAGTTTGGACCAGATCATCTTTCAAGGTCTCTTCCAACCTGGGCTGTTTTATGATTCTATGAATGTAATTTATGAAAGCAAATACAAAAAGTTTTGTAGCTATTTTAGCTTTATTCTGCCTTTATGCCCCCAGGAGTATAAACATTCCAAGAGGATGCTGAAGTCAGTGGGGCTGTTCTAATCTTTCTTTGTCAAGTTTAAGGTTTAGCCCCTTGTCCCATGCCACTATCTCTTTCCATCTTCGTTTTAACTTCCTAAAAGAGTCAAGAACAACATTCCACATCACAAGCCAAAATTTGGGTTCAACCACCCCAAATTTTTCCTTTGGATGATACAGACATTATGGTATGCAATTACTGAGTTTGCAAGCTCTGTAAGATTCATGGTAGCCTACCTTCAGAGATGCAATGACCTCATGTTTTTTAAACTTCTCCACGTGAAGGAACTGAGGCTAAAACAAATCTAAGAAACAAACTGATGTGACTGACATAGAGCAGAATGGCATACTTTACCTAATCTATTTTTAGAGAAATTTATTAAACCCCTCAATTCTTAAAAATATTTTTCTTTTACATTTTTTTTCGTTTTTCTTCAGTAACTGCAGATTGCTATTACCCTCCTTCTTCCAAAGTAATTTACACCCAAATGAATTAAATATATGTTATTTCTCACAAGAATTCTCATCCTAGAAGAAAAACAAACAAGATGCGGAAGTATTTCACTGTGAAAGCAGTCCACATTGTTCCTAGATCATATGTTAGCACACAAAGTTATATAAATGTTTCATTTTTCTGAATTACAAATACATCTAGCATGGCAATCAATACACTACAGTCTTAATAAAAAAGCCTTAACAAAAGAAGGCTGGCTAAGTAAGATGCGCATCGTCTTCGATCCCTGAAGCAGAAGAAAGCTGAGAACAGCCAACGTGCCTCACCAGGTAACCAGCATGGTCTCCTGAGTCTCATTTGTCAAACTTTGCCAAGCAGTATGACTAATTTTTTTTTTTTAAATTTCCCTACCTGACCTCACCTCAGGCGCTGCCTGGCACTGGGAAGCCAGGCTGGACTCTTCCCACCCAGCTTATCACAAGTCACCCAAAAGGAACCGTATGGGCTCACTGCACCCACTGCCTTTGCCCTGCTCCTCCTCCGCAGCACTCATGGGACAAAGGATGCGTGGCCCCTGGGGTGGCAGAGGGGCAGCTGAGGAGACATCGGCAAGATGGGTTGTGCAAGGCATGAGAAAAAGTCACCTGACACTCACCCTGCTAATGCTGAACAGAGTAACAGCAATGAACCACTCAGCCTCCACAATACTAGCTTGCTCCGAGCGTTCACGTGAGCAAAACTCTGAGGTGAGTAAAAACCAAGTGCTCTCTTTTTTTAACCATAATTTTACTTAATTGCTCTTTTATATTATGTATTGCTCTTGTATACTATATATTCATACTATACTATGTTGGTTCTTCTCTGAACATTTAACTGTCTGTACCAAAAAAATGTTTATTCTGAGGGAAAAGAGTCTTAAACCCTGTAGTTATTGACCTGTAGTTTTACTTACTTACCCAATTCAGTGAAGCAAAGTTTTTCTTTGAATCTTGGGCACAAAAGGTGTGTGCAAAACAGGAAATCCAAATTTCTCAAGATGTACTCCTTATAAATAAATATATTGTTGCCTTTTTTTCAGGGGGCGGGGGAAAGGGGAAGTGGGGTCGGGGAGGAGAGGTGGTGTAGAAATTTTGTAGCCAGTCACAACATTCTTGTTACTACTCAGTTTGAGAAGTGTAAATTTTGGGAAAACCATTGTTTGGGTTATTTTGTTGTTTGTTTTGTTTGGTTGGTTTTTTTAAAAGGCAGCAGCTTTCTGTTTTTCTATTACTGTTGCCATTAAACAGTGGTGTCCAAACAGTGCCTGCTTGAGCGTCTCTAATTCAGTCAAGGAAGAACTCATCCTCAAGAAGGGAAGAAAACTGAAAAATAACATACCAGCACTTTTTAACATAGCATTACATAAACTTTTACATAATTAACCACACTGCTGAATAGAAAAAGTTATGAGAAAGGAATCCTCCTCTTTAATAGATTATGATTAGTCTTTCTACACAACAAGCCATCCTAGCAGACTCCTTCTGAAAAACATGCTTCAGATATCATTAAGTATGAACTGAGTTCCAAAACAGATGCTTAAAAATAACTTTTGCACTTCTAACCATTTAGACTGCACCGTTCAATTATGCATGTTTTTCTGAACATCAGTCTGGAAATAAAAGTTTAGCTTTAATTATTACCCAGAAGGAAAAAAGAAGGGGAAAAACGGGATAAATATCCTGCAGGCATAAAGAAGATGTGGCTCTCATAAGACTGGAGCTCAGCATCTGGCAACGCAGCACAAACACCCCACAAGGAGAGCACGCGTGTCAGAGAAGCGTTGCATGGTGCACAATAGTGATGTAAGAGTTAAATGTTACGAATTATTTTTTTCAGACATCCTTGGGCAAAGTAAACACATCAATATGGAAATCGAGAGCAAAATAGGACACTGCTAATGGAATTTAAGTGGCCTTTATTTCTAGTTTTCAAAATAAACAAGCACAGAAGCGAGAGATTTCCAAAACACAGTGAGCAGCTGGAGGACAACCAGAAAGCAGTTATATGATTGATAAAACCTTCGCAAAACGTATTTACTAAGGTAATAGGAACAGCATTCAATATCCTACAGCAATGAGAAACATTCAGCTACAAATGAACAATCATTTAGGATGTCTAAAGAAAACCTTCAAAAAAAAGATTCTCTCTTACAATGCTAGAATACAAGAGAGATCGCAGTGTTGACACAACCATGGAAATAGACGTCAACATCAATGCACTTTTGTCACTTAAGGGAGGAATTAAGCCAGTCAGGCATACTTTCACTGATAAGAAAAAGGCATATAGGCAACCCTACCATCAAATATGACATATTTTCTGTCCCAGTCCACAAAGCCAGGCTGCATGTAGAAACAGTGATAAGAACCTATAGTACACCTGACTGAACTCCAGAAAGGAAAAGATTTTCAGATCACACAAGAGTGATTTTTACAAAGGATATATCTCTTTAATCCAATTTAAGGATGCAAGTTTTTAAACCACTGTTTGTTTATAACCCTAAATTCCTAATTTAGAAAATCTCTCTCTCAGATTTTTTTCTGATCTCTTTCTGAAACAGTGACAAGCCACTGCACTATAAGCCATCTCATTACAGGAGGTGGGGAGGTGCTACTGAGGAGTCATCGCATTGAAAGACAAGCTGGCCTCCACATTTATATCTTACCCATAATTATTTATTGTACCGAAATCATTATGCATGTCCCACACAGAAAGAGTCAGCCTGCTGTGTCTGCAACACAAGTTTAGGTTTCGTACGCTTCAGTAGCATGCAGATTTTTCTACTGATGATGTTCAACTTGTTGGGTTCAGAATATGCAGTACAGTAGAAAAATCCTGGAGATGCCCAGATATACAGAGGCGCAAAGAAAAAAATGATATGGGAGTACCACTCCATGTAGGACATGCCTACCTCAAAGAGGAAAAAAAAAAACCAAAACAAAACAAAACATCCACATCAAAAATCTAAAAAAGTCATCCCTAAACAAGAGGTATCTTCAGCCTTGCCTACACCAAGACCTTCTTGGTGGTTCAAGTTCCAAGCTGATCAATGCACACAGGTTGATGACATTTTTTAAGCATGACTCCACGTATGAACACAAAAAATGCTAAAATGAGAATAAAAACCATGTAGTCCATGTATCACCACTTCCATGTATGAATATGTTTGTTCCAGTTTCTGGGTGGGTTTTTTTGTTTGTTTTGGGTTGGATTTATTTTCTGGTTTGCTTTTTGTTTTAAATAGGCAATGACAGTATTTTTTCTACTAATTTGAAAGGACAGGGAGTCCGTATGGGCAGCACTACAGAGCACTGACGTAATACAGGAAAACTTTCCGAATGCCTCATTCATTGTTCGAATTCAGAAGCGAAAGGGGCACTACCATCTTCTCTTGCCAAAGGCTTAAAATTACACATTCAGATTCCAGCAGAAGATTTGCAAGAGTTTAACAGAAATAAAGCTAGCCTGTTCAGCAAATGGCTGCCAGGTACAAAGGCTTTTTATACCTCTTACTCCCACTACCTGAATTATTATTTTTAGAAAGAAAAAAAAAAAAAAAATCATTTGCTTTGCATTAGACTTTACAGTCCCCAGGCTTTTCTTCTTCTACTCCCATTCTCTTCCTCTTCTCCATCAAAAAGAGACTGGGTAAAGGAAAAAGGAGTCTCAATTCTGGAGTCACTGATCAGATTTCCCTGCACATTGGTAGGAATTTACCACAGTACTAACTGCCTTTCATCAGCATCATATATGATTTGGTATTACTTCAGACTTGATATATTTTAATGTTTTCAGTCTGTCATACAAAGCAACAGTAATGCTTCTGCCAAGACAGTTGAACATAGCCTTTATTAAAAATGGATCAGAGTATCAGAGCAGTTCTCTTTGGATTTTTTTTTTTTTTGTCCTCACACTTTTCAACAGCTAGCTTTCAAAACTACAAAAAAATATATTAGATAAAACTTGAATTTGCTTACATAAGCCACAGAAATTTAAGTAAGGATTTGATTCTGTTCTAACTCACTATCTGAAAAATAATTATCTGAATAACCTCACAAAATGTTTCCCAGAAAACACTTTTTACATGTAAGCAAAAAAACACAGTCTCTCTCTGAATATAATCTTCCTCGACCGTTCACAACTCTTAAGGTTACTGACTTTCATATTGTATTATATTCAGATTAACAACCTAGGCATCTCAACAAACCTCTTTCAATTACACTGTTGCTTGCTCAAGCTGCTAAATGCCTTCAAAAATGACACATAAAAGTTAACAAAACTATGAAGAGGAGCAACAAATGCAGACTCCTAGGGAAAAACAAAGTAAAACAAAACCAAACCAACAACCACAATAAACAACAGGTGACAGAACAGTAAGGTAGATAACACATGATTATCACCACAACAGCCTCTGCACTCATATTTCCAGAAAAACTGTCATCTGCATTGCAGTGCTGTTGCAAGTTATTTTTCTCATGTATATCTGACTCCACTATTTTGCTCAGGATTAATTCTGTGGCATTTGAGTGCTGTACGAATTTCCTGCAGAATCCAAAACTGTAAGACAGATATTTTTTGACAGTCACATTCAATTTCATATGTTTTCAGCTGTGTCTTATTACGGAGATATAACTGTAGAGTTTCAAGTTCTGTTACACAGATTCACTTTCTGAAATGCAACATACCATGAACAATAAACATATAAACATACCCTCAGAGGTGGCCATGAGCTGTTGACAGCTGCCCCAAACCCGCAGTGCAGGTGGCAAACACAGATTCAAGTGTGGACTCCTACTTCAGGAAGCAAGTAAGAACTGCTGTGAGTGATAAAGCACATCTCCAGAAACTCAGCTCCCACCAGCCAAGGAAGACCCTGTGACAGACGTAGTCCTTTGCAAGAGCCCCAGCTCTTGAGTTCTTAGCAAGCGGTGCACTTTGTGGCTCCCATTGTATGAAGATTATTTTTTATATGTGAAGGAAGACTGGTCATACTTGGATGACTACATTCTCTGTTGATGCTTCTTCTTATTGGGAGAAGCAAAAATGACACCACTGAAATAAATCTAATAAATAAATCACTAATAAATCTAATAAATAAATCACTAATAAAAAAGGAACAAATACCAAAAAGTCTACATTTGGGAAACAAAGGAAGGTATAGCTAATTCAGCTTCCCTCAATACAAGATGCGGTAGATACTATGTCATCCAGCAACTAATCTGCATTTATAAAGTTAAAGGTTGATTGTATCCTCACTATCTTCACTGACTTCCTTATTTGTGAGACCACGTTTGACTAAGGGCAATGAAATACAGGCAATATGGATGGAGTTTCCGATACCTTTGGCCAACACAGGTATGTAACAACCCCTTATAGACAGAATTCATTACTTTGGATGGAGTTTCCGATACCTTTGGCCAACACCCCTTATAGACAGAACTCATTACTCTATTCTTTGGTGTTTCGCATACTCATATGCACACTTCAGTTTCAAAGACTAGTTTACAAGAACCCAGCACAGCTTGAAGGCTTAGACTTGCCAGAAAATACAGAAAATTGTAAAGACTTGAGGGAAACAAAGTCAGTGATGGGAGTCAAGCAAGGAAACAGCATCCAATTACATCACACCGTTTGGAGGCCACTCTGTGCTTTTGTAAACAAAATAGGCTTAGAGAACAAAGAACACAGCACCAGCTGCACCAGGCTCCCAGCAAGTTGGTTTAGCCCTGGCCCTGAAAGCTTATGATCTTTTTTCATAACAGCATTCAGACCTCAAAGAACATTCTGTTTATAGTTCCAATGCTAGTCTCTCCTAGCTTCCTCAAACAAAAAAATAATACTGAAATCAGTAGTTAAATCTCTCATTCCTAGTAAGGACCCCACCTTGGTGTTGCTCCTCTCTTCTGGATCTTCTTAGAAGCCAGAAGAAAAAGCTTCTTGTCTTAACTACTGTTGCTAGGAGCTATATGGGAAGAAAGAGCAAAGAAATTGCAAGCCCCTTTATTTCTAGAGCAGGCAAATGCTAGTTGCTTCTTCCTCTACAAAGATGAGATTATGATGACAAGGAGTTGAAGATTAAATCTTTCCTGTAATTTATAAAGCCATTCGATATTCTAACCTGAGGTTACTATTCTATATTCTAACATTCTATATACTAACTTGGGGTGGGGAAATAACTTGAAGATAGTGGGAGACAGTACAATTGATACATTAGTATTTTTCAGACTTCTGGTTTCTTTGGAGGATGTGGGATGCAGCTGTCCCACAACTCAAAAAAACCCCAACAAACCCAAACAAAACAACAACAACAAAACCAAACCCTACATTGCCAAGCAATCTATAAGACTCCAATGCTGCATAAAAAGCAAAGCAAAACTCAAAGAAAGGATACAAAACCTTTTCACCCTGACACCCTGAACTGGCATCTAATATGCCCAGGGAACTCCAGATTGAATTCTAGGTGGATTTAAGGTTTGAGCAGTGGGACTGACTTCTGGCAGAAAAAGGAGCACCACCAACCAGGTTTTAAACACTACTTTACCTATTCACTGGTGTCTTTATGGACAACTTTGATACATATGTATACATATATACATTTTTTTAATATATGAAAAACATATATTTTTATAATACCAAAAAAACATAAAATAAACATTCAGGATTTGCAGGAGGATGATGTAATTTTATTATCCAAATGAAGTTCCCATCACATGAACATGCTTGCTTTCTTTCAGCAGTCCCAGGAATCTTGTTTAACAAAGTCAAGAAAAGACACAGGATTCTTCTTCACTGTTAAAATGTGGGTCTTTTTGCTGGAAGTGCACACATGAAAGAAGATTCCCCTCTTCCTCTAATAACTAGCTGGCACTTAGAAGACTGTCGAGGCTTTCGGCAGTTTGTTACCAATATGTTCAAAATGCTCCTGTTAAAGCACACATTCTCTCTCTCCAACATTTTTTCATTTTACAGTATTTTACTTACCACCATACTACAAGACAATAAAGTATCTTGGCTTCTTTTTTCCTTTTATAAAAGGGAGAGTAAGTCCAAAGGGTTGAAAATCTCAGCAATCACAAAGGAAACTGGTGCTTAAACATTAATTTAGATCTCTTGACATCTCACCCTGCATCTTTATGCTGTATATAGTCACTGTGTGGAAAACACAGCTAGAATTAAAATACTGCATACCAGATGTAAAAATACATTCTAATCACCTGAGGAAGTTATGCTACAGTCTTAAACACAGTGCAAATATAATTCTATTATATTCATCCCAGTTTTAGCCTCCCTATATAATCCCCTGCAGTAGCACAAGGTAATACAGGCATTCTCACCTTATCAGGTCTTCTTCATTCCTATTATGTCTTGTCACCTCTCATTAAGCAGTATTAACAATGGTACAAGTAGTTCACCAAACAAAACTGCAAATAAGCTTAGCCTGCTACTATTTAAATATATTCTTCATTCAATTTTCTTATGGTCATCCCACCCATCTTTCCCTGAGTCCTGACTGTTCTTTTGATGCTTGGCAGTTTCCAAACCTTTTTGTTTGGAATGTTTTAGACCAAAGGTTGTTAGCATATATGATCAAGTATTTATACATAAATACTTAACTGAAAGTATTTAACAGTTTAATTCTCACAAATATTGAGGAATAAAATATTATGCAAGAGAGCTCCAAATCAGTAAGATTCTTCTGCTGTTACATTCACTTAGTTTTCAGCAGTAGTTGAAGGAATAAATCAAACTATTCTTATAAAACCTATAAAACAATCCTCTTGTTACATTCCCCTGCTCCCAGGATGTTTGCTTTTTACTAAACGTAAAGAATATTCTCATTTCCCATTGTATTATGGAATCTTGCCTTGCCCCTTCCTCTGCACATGTAAACCTATGACGCATGAGATGTAGATGGAACAAGTGGCAATCAAAGGAAGCAGAAGGAGAGCTCAGTCTACAGCACAGGAAGCTAAGATGGGCAAGAGAAGCAGATACATGATCCGATGCAGGCTAGCTGGCAGCATTAAAAATAAAAATTAAAAAAGCCAAGGACCAAGAACAGAAAATTGATTCACTACCGAGGAAGAGCTGCAGTTAACTACGTTATCTGTACTTACTTGAAGATTGGGAGAGGAATGGACAGGTACTCAAGATGATGAATCTGCGCAAACAGCTGGGAAGGAAGACTGAAAAATACTTCCCAAATACTTTTAACAGTGAAGAAGAACCCTTTGTCTTTCCTCGACTTTCTTTGTTAAGTAAAATTCTTGGGACCTCCAAAAGAAAGCAAGCATGTTCATGTGATGGGAACTTAATTTGGATAATACATTTGCATTCCAAAACACCAGCAGCTTTCTGCTCTGCCCTTGTACCAAAACTGACTGCTGTCCCATCACTTGAGATTTGCCACTTGTCTCAGCAGACAGCAAAACTTTAACCTCCTACTTCATAGCTCACAAGACCCTACCTCAGATAAATGGCCTAAAAACAAATAATTTGGTACACATATTTAAAGTTTTAGGAAGTTATTGCTTGATTTGAGGTCCTCCGTTTCATATAAGAGATTTTTAATTATCTATGTTTCTTTGAGTACCACTACCTGAATTTTGTTCATTTTGTAAATGCTTTTATACTGTATTTGCCACAGTCCCACACTGTTTAAGATGTTTTCTTTGACATCCATCAACTTTTGCTTATATTACTTTCATAATTCCTATTTTTCTTGAAAATTTCACATAGCTCTCCAGCTTTATAATATGAACTTACAGGTTTTAAAAGCATTGCCCTGTGAAAATAATTTTCTTTTCTGTATTTTGTAATAATCCTTTGTGCGTGATACCAAAATACAGCAAAATATGCAACCCTGCACAGTAAATCTGAAAAAGGAAGGAGAAAACCTAATATGTTATTTGTGTGTGCACAACTCACTAAAAGACACGAGTTTGATTTCTACTTAATGACAATACTGCTGCACCTATATAAATGGTCTAGATAGGAATGAATAATGAGTGTCTTTATAAAGAGGATGAGTATAATGTGAAATAAAATGACTATACACAACTGCGATGTATAATTAGAACAGTTATCTAAATGGTAAAAGTTTCCAGAGGAAACAGTGAAGGTACTATATTCATATAACAGGAAACTAGATTAGAAGGTTCTCTCTCTGTAATTATCAAAGGAAGGAACTAATAGATTTCTATTCCTAAATTTCTATATAAAAGCATTCATTAACAGTTTATTACAATGCATTCCTGTACAGGAGTCATTGCTATACAACCTACTTTCCTGAGGGATAACTGTTGATCATAAAGAGTAACTCAGAGAAATAAAAGTACATTTTCCAATATATCTGCTTATGCTAGAAAGAACTGGGGGGGGAGGGCTGGGAGGCATTGAGGGGAGCGGGGGAGGAGAAGGCTCAAAAAAATAAACTTCATACCTAAACAAAGACTACGAAACAAGTTTTTACACACTTACTGACAGTCTGAGTCACACTAGGCACATGACACTTTTCTTCAAACCTGTATTTAGGATTCTGTGTACATGCACACATCCTACCTAAACAAAACAACACATCCCTCTGCACAGAAGGTGTCCAGGAAAAAATGAATATTTGGTGAATCCATTATGCCTACCTAACTGCATCATGAACTACTAAACTGAAGAAAATAAAAACTCAGGATTACAGCAGACATTTATATATTTTTGTATTTTTTTTTTTATATTTATCACTACCAGTGAGACTCCAACTTTGAATTGGGGCAGTATGGGTGATATCTGCTGTACAGATGCAATAGCTCACAACAATGGCAGAGAACTAAATCTGGTCTTTTGATTAACAGTCTCTGATGAAGCCAACTGGCACTGGCTGGAGTCAATTACTTGATATTTTTTCCCCCGCCCCTTCCAAAAGATAGTTCTTCAGCTGGTCAATTCTTCTGGGAAAAATAACCTGCTGGCTGTCATTTAAATCTAGCAAGGATCCATCAAAAGAATATCAAGAAAATCACTGAGACAAAAATACTGATTAAATAAACAGCCATAACAACATGAAGCAATTACTTAGTTCCCCAGGTATATCAGTATGCATTTTATTCTTTGCATATTTTTTCCTAAGCTCTGCATGACATCTGGCAAGCCCTAGACTTGTGAAGGGTAGTTGCTTTTTTCTATTTTTATTTTTTTTACTTCTTTGAGAGAAAACCTGTGTTTTTAAATCTCAGCTTAGATATTTTTCCTATGATTCTGCAGTTGAGCTAATTTACTAATGAACACCACAGGGATACGCCAAATGAAAAGAAGAAAATAAAAGCCATTCATTTTGTAATGGGTAAAAACCTCGGTGGAAAGACAGCAGAAATTAAGAATAAAAAGTACTTTCAATTCGGAGTTATTGCAGCATTGTTATAGAACTGATGATAATCAGACATTTATTTTAAAAGTTTAAGATCCTGGATTACAAAAAAAGAATGTCATGGCCTCATACTTTTTTATTTTTTTTTTTTTTTTTTAATTTCCCAAGCCTATACTTGGGAAAAAGTGTGAGATTTATTTAATGTCTGAGATGCGAGCAAACTCATAAAGAAACAGTTATTTCCCATTTCTGGAACACATAGGGATCAGGCCTGATCATGCAGATCATGTGATACAACTTTTGTTTCCCTATCAGAAGCTAACTCTGCTACCAAACAAAATGAGGTTTTCAGTTTCTGGAGAAGATGTAACAACTGGAGATTGGGAAATTTTAAGAAATACTGCAACATTTTTCTCCCAAGCCTGTCCAGACTGTCCACCACATAGACCTTACACAAATCAATGTTTGTAGATGACAAGGTGTGCTGTTCAGTTTATTACTTCTACCTTAATCTAGATTTCAGCCCATTTCATTACATTCACTGAAGTTAATTCTAGTAATGATTGCGATTCTCAGACAAATCTGGATGAACAACTCAACTGGCAGATTCCACAACTAAAAATTCAGAGATTTTCTGCATGTTCAATGACATATAATTCTTGTGATACAAAGACAATGAAAAATGGAAAGAGGGGGTGATTGCTGATGTTTCTTAGACAGTAATGCCCTTAAAACAAATAACAGAATTACTGTTGTTATATCTACCCTGACAAATGATCACATAGGACTGGCCTTGGCTCCTCAGCACAGCTCCTCAATTACAGCTGCACCAGCTTCATGTACACCACTTCTGGCACAAATACCAGCATAACTGTACTTCACCTTCCCATGTCACAGTTAGGATCAAGACAAACTTACTTTTTTTTTTTGAAGGACAATTAAGAAAAAGCCATGCTCTTGATGTTGAGGGCTGAAACATCTAAGATTAAGTGACAGAGGAGAAACCTGATGAAAACCACGCATAGAACTGATAAACATGCAAAAAAGTAGAGAAGACACTCTAATTACTGATATTACACAAGTCCATCTCATGGAGGACTTGATTTACAGAAAATAAGAGTAAACTAAATGCAAGACTGTCCTCAATGTAGAAAGCCTTGTGCTTGCAGGTGTACAAATAACCTTCTTAATGGCAGTGGAAGAGCTGCACAAATAATGAAACTGGAACTCACTAAGCCAAGAAATGAGAAATAACAAGGCTGGCTATACAAGTGAAGACAGGACAAGGGAGACAATATGAGCGCTTTGACAACAAGAATGACTTTGTAAGCCAAGGCTTACTCCTTTTCTTTCTTGAAGAAATTCTAAATATTCTCAACACAACGTACACTTCAAGAGTTACCAACCCAGAAATCACTATGTCCTTAAAAGGAATGCCCACAGTACATTTCAGATAGAAGACAAAGCTTTATGTTTACTAGAAAAAAAACTTAAGACACTGATCCTCACATCATGAAAAATTAAGACAACCTGAACAGAAATCTTAGATGTAAATTCCTAAGGGAGCATTTATGAACCTTAGGAAGAACTCCAAAGTTCACCTTGTTTTATATACCATCACTAACCATCATGAAAAAGACCCAAAAGCTACAATGAAGAATTCTGTGTGCATTTAGTGTATATCTCCAGCAGAGCAAAGCAAAATCATAGCAAAGGACATGGCCATTTTGAACACAAAGCATGGGTACCAGCTGACCTCACCAACACCTTCACTGCTCTGATCCTGAGCTCCCTTATCTTCATTTCACCACTGTCTCATTCTGTTCAGGCTGTTTTTGCTACAAGTAGACCAAAGAAAGCTATGTATTCCCAGGTACGTTTTGTTCACACATTGTTAATGCAGCCTGTTCCTGTGCCCAGACCTTCAGAAGGGAATATTATAACAAATTAACATAACACACAAATCATAACCAGCCCTGTTGGCTTCCTCGCGCTTTACTTTGAAGTCCAGCACATCACCAACAGCTTGCATCTCTGCAGATGGGCCAGATACTGAGCTACAGAGAGAGTTCAGTGGAGGTAAAGTTTCAACAAGGTAAAGGAAAAAAACCCTCCACCATGGCATTGCTGCTTATTCACAAGGCTGTTGTTCTCTCCAAAGAGCCTCAGCTGGCAGCACTCCAGCTCCTGCTTCCTTGTTAGGTGATGAAGGCCCCAGCGCAGGGCAAAGGGCTGCACGCCAGCTCCAGCTTGGCCATTCAAATCCTTCCTTTTCCAAGGAGCCTACTCACTGTTTCTGTTTCCAAGATTAGCTCCTACTAAAGGGCACAACTGCTTCAGGTCTGGAAGGTTCTCATGGCTGTTTTGCAAAGGTACAGCCACACTTAAAGCCATTGGAAAGAAAGCAACAAAAAAAGTCCCAGCGCCTCCAAGCATTTTGTGGCTCAGAAGGATTTCTTCAATAAAGGCATCACTACAGCAGTTTGCAGTAGTGCTCCAGGACTCACCTTTGGGGCCAGCAATAAAAATCTCCTACTGGTTTTTAGATCTATAGTGGATAGCTATGTCCATTCATATTAAAGATCTATTGTTTCTTCCATTGACTACATCTCTTAGGTATGGAAGCTATTATGAAAGGAGTACACTGTAGGTCACTTATGTCACAATATTAATGGCTTTTCCAATTTCATTGTCAAGATGTTCCCTCTCCCTCCACCTAAAAGCTCACTCCTTCTCTAGCTCATTAATGATCACGCTGACAAATGGCACATACTGTCATATGTCAGATGTTTGGAAGGTTTTTTGCCCTCCCTCTATTATGACAGATATGTTTTAAAAGAACAACAACAACAAAAAAAAAATCCTTTTGTTTGTTGGGCAACAGACAAAAAAAATTCTGGTTTTGCAGTTTGTGGGGTTTTTTTGCAGTTCATCAATAATTCACAACTAATCCAGCCATGCTATAGTCCAAGAGGCTGCTCTCTATTTACAGTTATTTAGGAGCCAACACCTTCTCTGCAGAGATTACAAATGGCATGCAATTCCCTGCACAGTGGCATCACTAGGAATAGGGGTGAGAGGACAAGGACAGTCAGAAAACATGTTAAAATTCAGATAAACTGACGAGTAAACCTATGTTTCTGTTACATCAGTAGTCTTTCTTCTTCCTTTGCCCAGCTGTGGGCAACCGTTCTCATATGAATTATCAACAGAGGCAAGCTAATAGATAATTTTACCTGTATGGCACATGTCAGATTAATTCATTCCAACAGCAGCACAAAAGAATAGCTCCTGTTTCCTCTCACTCATACATCAAAGTCTGAAGGCAGAAAGGACACGTTGAGGTTCTTGATGTTGAGGCCTACCTTGTGATCAAACCACTAGCAACAGCTCAGGGAGCCATTTGATTAAAAACACAAGCACCCAATATGCAAACACCCAACAGTTCTACTACTTGGGATAAAGACCAGTCACCCTGTGGAGATCCTTACAGAAATGTGTACACAAAAGCTCGTACATTTAAACAATATCATTAATTCTTTACTTTTTTTTTTTTTTAAAGAAATCAAAAGAAGTATTTTAATGAGCAGATAAGCAGGCATTTTATGTTGACTTTCTTTCACTTTAAGGAGGGTGGGATTTTTTGTAGCTTTACCTGTGCAAACTATAGATTGAAATCCTGGGGATACAATGCATACATCCTATGGCATAGCTCTTAGACACAAAGGACCACAAAATACTGAGATCTATCAGATCCTACTGAAAGTACATATATTGGCAGCTTCTGGCATGGAGATTTACAATAGGGCCCAGATTAAGTAACAAGTGAGGTAAAAAGACATAAAAGTTACTCATGTTTATAATTCTCTTCACAGTCATGCTTATTCTGTAGTTTTCTCAGGGTACATAACCTCTACGTATTGTAAAATCAGAAAGACCCAGCTTCTATCAGTGGATGAAACCAATGCAGTTAATCCACTGCTGTCATTAAAAACAGCCAACAGAGATATGCTGCTGTCAGTCAACATCTCTGCCTGACACGGCCTCTGGTCCTTCACCCACACCAGTGGGCCAGCAGAAACCCAGCAGAGTAGTCCTTGTATGTTATTTACAACTCGTGGATTTTTCAGGTTATTGCATTAAAGCAACCAAGGATACTTACAATGGTGCTGGATGCAAATGAGAAGAACCGCTGAATTTTTGAATTACCAGTAAAAGTCACATTTACTGTTTTCCATACTACCAGGATGTTTTGCAGAAGTTGGGGGTTTGCTTTGGTTTTGGTTTTTGGGTTTGTTTGGTTGGTTTGGGTTTTTTTCACAGAACAAATGAGGAGAACAGAGTGCTAAGATTTTTTTTCCAGTTTTTAATACAGGAAACACACAGAGAATCACACAATATGAAAATAAATGGTTTTTCTGAATGTAGCCAGAAAATGCCCATTAAACAGCAGAACATTTCACAATCATTTTATTGTTCAGTTGCAAGCAGTAAAAAGATTAGCTTTTACCTAAACTCAAAATCAAACTAAACACTAAATCCACTGACTGCCCTCTGACTATTCAAAAACTGTTCTCTGCCAACTGAACATCCTACGGATAAAATGAAGCTGATTTGGCTTTACCAGAGATTCTCCTTTCTCCCAGTGACCATGTGCCCAAGCTTACTGGCCTCACTCCATAGGACTGCACAAGGCCAGTGGCTATTGGGAGCCTTTAGCAAGCAAACATCATGTCAGAAGCCTTTATTTCAACAGTAACACAGCTCCCCAGCTCACTGCTAGTTACAACAAATGGTTTAATAATGTTTCATAACAGTTTATCCAATTCATAAGAGCCCTGTTACATTACTATAACTGTGTAAGTCTAGAATTTTTGCTTCTTTCAGTTCAATAGGTGCACATCATGCACATACAGCAGAGAAAGTCTGTGGATGTTTTAGTGCTTTTATGACATGAATAATGATATATAAACAAAAATATAAATGGAAACTAACATGTCTCTAAGTAAAACATACAAGTTTTAAAAGGATTGCTCATATGTTAAATGGTGATACCATGCCAAGTCATTTTAGCATGCTCGGGCTTATTCCTGCAGGGTAAAGAGATATTTGCTACCTTGGGATCACAGTTATTTTTAATGATAGAAAGGTCATTTTAATATTTGATAAATACACTGAAAGAAATATGCAGTTTCAGTCACTATAAAAAGATTTTCATTAATCCGGATCAAGTTGTCCAAATAAACTCATTTTAATGTTCACTCCGTCTCCCAAAGCCCGATTCCCAAAAAAAACCACAAACTAAAACAAAACAAAAAACCCCTCACACAAAAAAACCCAAATCAACCAAACGACAACAATTACTTGGAGAAAACTCACTCCACTCCCCCAAAAAATCCACTGGGTAACTATTTATCAAATGTCTGCTTCAAACATCCTAGAGAACAGATGTGAGTTTGGAGTTCCCAAATGCACACCTTGGCCGCTGCACCATACTGTGCGTGGATGAAGACTGTTGTTTCTGCAGTATGAAAGGTCTGAAATATTCACAGACAGCAGAGTAAAAAGGAAAAGGAGGGGGAAAAATATTCAATTCTGGCTTTAAACTGTATAAAATCAGATTTTGCAGTTCACCTGCCAAACCAAAAGAATTCTAGCACAACTCTACTGAAAGGAAAGTTGACAATTACAACCATTTGCTAATCTCATTCAATGTTTTATTTCCTTCAGTTTTTAGTAGTGGATAATACTTTTTGTTTATAAAAAGAACAGATCAAAAACATGTTAAGTAATTTACTATTAACTGTTTCACATAATATATACTATAATAGTCTGTTTGTATCACCAAATAGGTGTTCCTGGTATTTACAAGAGGACTGCTACAGATGTAGAGGTGATCCACAAGGATTTTGAAATTAAATAAACCACTCATTTGACTCCAAGAGAGGGAGAGAAAGACTACATTGAATATTCACTGTAGTGAATCATAGGCAACTGACTCTTCCCTATGAATAACCAGATAACCTAAATGTTCTTTAAATGTCTAGTATTGTAAAGAGCTGGAGGAGTTGCAGCTCTAATAATCTCTGCAGAATGATAAATCACTTAAAATCTGAGTTTGCAATGGAAGCCTCTATTTAAAAGAGCTATCCACAGATCACATTACTTTTCATAAGCCTGAAGTTATCTTTCTACAGTACTTACTGTCAATGCAATAATGAATTATATTATGTCCAAGCACTGAACTATGCACAAAATCCCATCATAATATCTTTGTTCCATTCTGCAAAGACCCTCTCTCCTGCAATTGCTTTGTACAATTTTGCAGAGCTTTGTGTGTTAGCAGCAAGCTCACTAGGCAGCCTTGTCTTCTCCACAGAACAAGATCCCACCTGGCCACAGGTGTCTGATGACCCTAAAGGGGTTCAACCACCATTAAGACTGCACAGGAAAGACAACTCATCTCTTTTTTACTCAAAACAAAACTGTAAGTACTCATGCCCTTTCTTACTGACTTAACTAGATAGCCACAAATAGCAACTTATAAATTAAGGCCAATCTTAAAATGGTATCTAAGGCCTTGTTAAAAGGCATAACCCTTTTACCTCATAGAAAAATTTAGAAAGTCTGATGTAATATCATCTCAATAAATGCTGCATAATATGAATAGAAAAATATGCTAGCAAATTATTACAATACAGTGTGACTACACACTTGCAAATAAGGTACAACAAGCTGAACACGGCAAGATTTACTTTTGACAGTTATTCACACACTGAATACCTTAAGTCAGCTTTACAGCAGTCCTTCTGCAGGATGAGCTGTAGGTATGAGACTCCAGTGGCTTTGCAAATGAGTAACTCTTTGCAGAATCAAATATTCATTGTCAAATACTTGCTCAGCATAGGTAAAAAAATCCACAAACAGAAAAAGGAGAAAACAAGCACTGGAACTAACCACACATTAACCGGTACCAAGAGTGGAAAGGCTTAGCCAGGAGCCAGGTATCAAACTTGGCTCTCAGTCCCAAACCAAAAGCATAAACAACTCCGTGCCTACCAGATGCAACTCAAGTTTTGGGGGGGGAAACAGCCAAAAATAAATACTGTTTTGATCAAGCAACTTTCAAAATTAACACAATGCACTGGGACATATATACACATACACAAACACAGACTACTTCAACCACAGCCAGGCACAAGGCAGGATTTCATCCTGCTCCTTTCCATGTTTCCTCCCCTCCAGGGAGGAACACCCAACAAAGAATAAGAAGGGCTAATGGAGAAATAAATACATTTTAAAAAGCAGCTATCATACAAAACAAGATATCAAGTATGGCTTCACAGCATGTAAAGATGCTCCAATGGAAAATGATTTGCAAATCACAAGAATTACATTTCTCAATGTAGCAGACTAGCAAGTTAAGTCTCAGGCATCAGTTATACTCACCTCCTGATGGCAAAAAAATCACTTCTTAAAAATAAGTTATTTGATTATTCATCCCTTTCATCATTTCAGCTGAACTTTTCAGGTCAGTTGAGAGGGTTAAAGTAGAAATCACGCATGAATGACCAAGCTTGTGCGTAAAAGCTGCCTCACTACAGACGGTGTTCATTTCTCACATACTTAGTTTTGCAACTTTAAATAGATGGTAAAACTGGACACTTTATTTTTTCTGAACTGATGCAAACACACAGCCTTTGGAAGTTGTGAGACTGCATTCGTTCCCAGGAGGAGCTTAAGCAAAGACCTCTCAGCTCTGAGGTTTAAAGGGGGAGAACAGCTCTTTGCTCCATCTAATGGTGAAAGGGAATAAGCATCTCCAAAAGGTTTAACTTCACTACCTGGTAAGGTCAACCCAGGGCTACTCAAGCACATTATTTTATGTTGTATGGAAGCACACATGTTAAAGCATGGAACAGGTACACAGAGCCATGGAGGAGGCATAGGCAGTTGCAGGCACATTCCTGGAGAAGGCAGGTCATGTAGGGTCGGCTGGTAACCACCACTGACGTCAACTCCTGAAACTAGAGCTAGGGCTTGTTCTCACGCCCGCCTCTGCTTTCTCCCTCAAGGCTGAGCACCTCCTGCTGCCAAGTGGGGTGTGAACAGGCAGCACAGCCCTCTCTCCCAGCCACCTTGTCCCCGGGGCCCCCACCACCCACTTAAGTCTGTCACCAAAAGACACAGATGGGGAGGAAGAGTAGACTATGTGGTTGGCCTTTACTCCTCATCTGCTATTTAATGTTTTGCTAAGAAGATATTGTTATGCTGACCAAAGGTCCACACTGTTTTTCCAGTGAAGGACTATCAATGATCTCTTACTCCCCAGGGCTTCCAAGAGCTCTCAAATAGGAAAAGTAAGAGTCAGGACAATTTCTCTGTTATATATGGGTAAGAGTGCATTGTTTCCAGAGGACTTCTGAACCCAACTTTGTTTATGGTTCTGCCTCTTGCATCCTCTAATGACTCCAGGCAAGAGGCTCACACAATACCAGAGCAAAATCATTTGGGATTGGGAAGCACTCACGGGTTTAGACAACCCAAATGATGTACAATTTGTTCTCAAGCAACTCTGAACATCAGGGGGATGAAATGGGGCGGTTTTGCTCTTCACCAGGCAATCAGACCGTGAGCAGAGGGCAGTGTCACACGTACATCTCCATGCCCACATACTGAGCACAGCTGAGTATAGAGAAGTATTCACACTGAACACTGCCCACTGCTTACTTTATGATGACCATGTTCACATTTCCTTCACAATACGTCAACTCTGTCTGAACAGACAGTAAAAATACTTGGTTTATCCTTTTAATAAATGAATTAATTTAGAAGTACTAAATCTTGGTGTAAAAATGTTTTAGGTTTTTTATACACTAATGGTCAAAGGAAAAGACTTCAAAAAATTTTTATCCAAGTACTCAAATCACTTCAAACAAGCTCAATTTTCAGAAAATAAGGAGCAGCTCTTCTTTCTCAAAAATAAAATCTTAATGTAAGTTGGGCACTCAAACTTCTCTAGTCAGTTTAGAAACCTTATTTTAGAAGCAGGGGGAACATTTCAATAGATGTGAATTGATAGAAAAAAATGCCAAACAGAAGCAGAGTTATCTTCTAATCTGATGCAAGACAAGGTGCAGAGTTTTATCCAACATAACCTCCCTTCAAGCCCAGTAATGCAGCACAAGTTCATTCAAATACCTCCTAAAGATAATTGCATCTGTATGTCAAGACAGTCTGATCACTCTGCAGGTGCAGAAGGTGTATTTTATTCTAATTCCCTATACCATCTGGTAACTTTATGACCTGGTCATCTTCTGGCAATTAATCCCGAAATTCTATCTAGTTTTGTAAAATGCTTAATAATTGCATTATTAAAAATACTTGAAACATTACCTCAGGCCAACAAAGTATTTGTGCTTCGGTTTCTACAAAATTGCAGTAGGTATATATTTATACATATATTTACATATATGTATAAATATATATTTACATATATTTGGCCAACAAAGTATTTGTGCTTCGGTTTCTACGAAATTGCAGTTATATATTTTACATATATTAATATATAAAAACATGTTTACTGCCCTAATTCTGATACACATTCCAAATTTCATAGCCACTTAAGGAAACATCTCTAAAAGTTTCCTTGATGAAAGCCAAAGCAGTAACAACTTACCTGAAAATGTTTTCTCCTGCTATCTTATGCAAGTTTATAGGAGGAAAACAAAATCATACCTCACTTCTGTCTTTAGGAAGATACATGAAATAAACAATACAAAAACCTGTCATACGAGAGCCCTGTGTTATTTTTAATAAAAACATTAATGAACTCCCATTTATATAAGCTTACTTCTTGCTGTGAATGTCCACATCCTCTTCGTAGAGGAGCTCATCCTTTTATTCCTCTAACTTTGAACATTAAATACTTAGCACGAAAAAGCATGATTCTGTTTTAATTTCATGCCCACATGCCATAGAAGAGAATAATTTGTACTGATTTCTCTAAGTTTCTAAAAAAATATGCCTTAGAAATTTAGCACAGTGGAAAAAGAACTGCATTAACCAGCATTTTCCTTTTCCTATAGTTATGCACTAGTATTTGTTGGGCAGTTGGCTAACATAAGGATAGTTATTGTTCCCTTACACAATTAAGACACCTAATTACAAATGAAACTGAACTTTCATTGTCATCTTCTACCACCTCCCACCCAAGAAATGTAGAAGAATTTTTTTATAAATGTTTTATAAATTTTATAAAATTTGTTTAGAAGCATGCCAGGAAATGAGCACATACACAAGCCCCACTGTATGAGAATTTTTGAATTATGTTCCCAACACTACAGAAACAAAGCTACTGAGAAATATCAGATACATATATTCAGTATCCTGGCACCAGTTTGAATATATATTAAAAAAAAAAGAAAAAAAAAAAAAAAAGATACAAATACCTCTCATGAAACAGGAGATAGGAGAAAGCTACTTATGCACAAGAATAAAGATCCTCCAGTGCCACAGCACCATATAAGTACCAGGAAAAGAAAGTTCACATTCAGAGGCCGAACACTGCAGGATTTATCTACAGATAACTAGACTAAATTTCTTCTGATACTAATTAATCACTAGGCCTTACAGTTCCTATAGTGTATTGGTCAAAAGGAGAGCAATGCCGTCTGTCTAGAGGTGCATCAATGAGCAAATTAAATTGGCTATTTATTACGAAAGCTTCTG
This sequence comes from Antrostomus carolinensis, assembly GCF_000700745.2. NCBI lineage: Eukaryota > Metazoa > Chordata > Aves > Caprimulgiformes > Caprimulgidae > Antrostomus > Antrostomus carolinensis. The sequence goes on along the minus strand of NW_010323752.1, from coordinate 16,367 downwards.
ATGCTATTCCTATAAAAAAGAATTAATACAGTCAGAAGCGAGGTGACACATTTCCTTAGAGAAATATGCCACACAGCATTTTGTAATTTAACGCAACCAGATGGCACAAGAGCATTACTGAGGTCAAAGAATTCACAACTTCAAACAGATGTATATCCAGGAAATACTTAACACACCTTGACCCAGACAGGTAGGACATTCAAAATTCTAAGCTTGTCAAACACAAGACCAAATTTGATAGGGCCTAGCTTTGAAAGCTCTCAAACATTTTACTTACCATATAATGCAGTTGTAGTAGGTAGAGCTAAAATGTGCATAAAATTTGGGTTTTAGAATGGGAAGCATTTAAAAGTGAAAAACATCCTACTTGCAGTAAAGTGTTCACAATACTGACATGGGCTGCAACAGAGATGGGAAGTTTTTAATGCATCTGACAAATGATTAAAAAAAATATAACAATTTAAAAATACTATCAGCTTTGCAAGAGCAGTTTGAGGTAAAGATACAATTCCTATCAGCAAAGAGGCAAAGGTAACTTCCTTTCCTTCATACAATTCTTTTGTTGAGATGAGATGTACTTGGCTAAATCTGGATATTCTCTAGTTCATCTTCAGCGTACTTCAAGTTCTCCTCTAATACTCTCTTTAGTAGTAAAGGCTTCCTCTACCAAAAAAAGCTTTCCAGAGTTATCTTTTTGTTTTTGTTATATTCCCAGCATTAGATATAACTAAATTAACATTAATGGACTAACTTCTGATTTCTTCTAAATGGCCTCTCCTGTCTTGCCTTCTCTTGGGTGTATTAGTGCTCTTACACTCACAGACTTCCAGTACTTGAACTTTGTTTTGTTTTTTAAGAGGTTGAATTTTATGATTTACTTCAAATATTTACTTAAAAGTTTCATTATATTAAATTAATTATTTATTTTTTCTTCCTCCACACTTAATACATCCACTATATTTTCATCCATAAGTATGAAACATACTCCTTGGTAGTCTCACTTTTATTTACTTATTCATAACATTTAAACTATACTTAAATAGAGACTGGTGTTAAGCAAGAATTCTGTTAAACAGTATGTTTATTAATTCAGATTTTCTCATTAAAAGAATTTTAGCTGATTGCATCCCAATTCTCATTTTGATCTCCTTTCTCCTGCTCGTTCCTCTAAAACATGTGACAAAAAGGGTATAAGGAATATAACAGCTTTCACTCTTAATTGTGATGTATGCATTTTTATTAAAAAAAAAAAAAGACAACCTACTTTCTCTATCCTGAATAAATAGAAGTAAAAAAAACGGAGGGATTATAATTCAGTAAAAGACAGGCTACAAGAACCAGTAATGGAGGAAGCATACCATGCAAATCACTGCATTACACAGCATCAAAATAAATGTCTCCTTAACATATGTTTACTAGTGATAGCATATATGATAAAACTCTTGCTTAAAAGCCGAGATAAACTATAACTGCTTATCCAATTTATCTGTTAAAAGCAGTATATCATGAAAGTGTCTTACTAGATGATTTACTGTCTAAAAAGTGTAGTTCCTTACTCTACTCTTAGATGAGCAGTCAACTTGAAGACAATATTTTGCAAAAACAACTTAACATTTTACCCCCATGTTGTACTTACAATACTGGGGAATTTTTAGGAACAACTTTCTCCTACTTTCAATTTCGCAAAGCCCTTTTCTTTCAATTGTGTTCATCATTCGCTATTTTGTTTGCAAGGAGGAAGGGGAAAGGAGAAACATATAAAGAGAAAATTGCATAGCACTGAAGTCATGCATTTGGCTTCAGGGAGATTTAAATTATGGCTCAGTAATTTAAAACGTGTATTTCAAAGAGGATATTGTGATAGACTGTTCCAAATCTCCACCATGTGCCACTCCGAGGAAGGAACTGTGAACCACAGCTTGAGATGAACCTACCAACATCCTATAGCTTGAGAGGACTACAGATGACCCAGCTGATGACACTTGCCTTTTCCAACAGGCAAGACTGCTCAGACTGAGCGGTCATCCTCTCAATATGGGTCAACATCCTCTGTTTCTCACAGCACTTGGGTTGCTCACCTCTGATTTAAGCAAATTAATCTACAGCATTGTAGTAGGTAAGCATGGACACATTCCTATGCCTCCTAGCTAATGGGTGATAACTTCTGAAGAAGGCATTAACCCAAGGGAGTTTGAATTATCTCTTGTCATTAACTTTTCACCAATCTTATAAAATTCAAAAACCAAGAACTCAAACATTGCATTTAAAAATGCTCCCCCTTACATTAATAGAATTATATCATCTTAGACTTAGCATAGGATTGGTAACATGCACCTGTCATACCTCTGCAAAGCTGTTTTGTGCTCTCCTTTCTAAACAGGACAACAAAACACCTTAGCACCCAGACTACAGAAACCATGAGATACACAACTTCTTTCTGATAAATTATTTTTAGAAGATATAATGGTGTTGGAAAAGAGATTTTCTGCAAATAATGTTTTCTTTCCCCTAAAAATCTCCTCCCACAAACACATAAGTAATCCAAAAGTCACCCTGGGTCCTCTCCTTCCTTATCACCACTCAAACACATAAAGCCAAAAACACAGCCTTGCCTATAAAAAACAAACAAACAAAACCCAACACACTCCCCTCCTGTTGTCCAGAAAAGAGACACAGTTTGCAGATGTACAGAGCCCAGCAGAGCCTGGAGAGAAGTCACCGTGATCATGTCCAGATTGCCTACCTTGGCATATCACTTAAAACTGCCCTAGAGTCACATTCCCTGTTTTATCTTTTGCTGCTATCAATTTTAAAACTTTATATTCCCTAACCCTTACTGGGTGCGATTTCTAGAACAATTCCAACTGAATTACCCTCAAATGTAATTGGAACATGTACAATTAGCAGGAAGCAAGTTTGTCAGGTTGTAAAGAACTGCCAGTGCTGACTGACCAGCCCAAAATTAGCAGCATCTCCACATGGCTTTTACAACAAACTTTGAATCATTACGTACCTCAGTCTATACTTACTCTTCTCCCAGAAACATTCCTCACAAACTCAACCCACAGCCTCTAAGGTGAAAATGTTGCCCTCATCCCTCACCTGCTGAAATAATTTAGACAGCCTTTACTGCATTTACTTTGCACCTTTCTTCCCCCTCTGGACCTACAAAAATATAATAAATATTTTGCTCTAATATTGCGTGCATATTATGCACAGAGCCTGAGCTTTGGAAATACATTCTGCATTATAATTATCTGAGAAATAAGATTTTAAACACTGTTCCTTTAAACAATTCTAATGCCAGCATTTATAAATAACTGGATAACAGAGCTTTCTCCTAGAATTTATCAACGATATTTCACTGTATGTACTAGACTTTTTGCTATGAATTGAAAGAATTTTTTTTTTTTATCCTCTAGATATTATACATACTGGTAGTACAAAAGTTGCTTGTTTGGGTTTTTTGTTTTGTTTTAAAAAAAAAAAAATCCAGAGTGATCCATACTTAATGGGAGGTGGGAGGGTGACCCATGGAGTAAAAGTTATTCTGAGACAATAGCGAAGTTTTCTCATTCCCTAGGCTTTTCCAGGGTACTTAAGAATGACCCAAATACAAGCATTCAGAGTCCACATCTCCAGCAGCAAGCTGCAGCTGAATCCTGAGGCAAACAGTCTTTCACGTAAACCAAATGCTAAATTTGGTTACACATTTCAATACACTTAATAGTGAGGCCAACTGAAAAAAAAGGATAAAGAGAACGAAAAAAAGCAAGCCAAACATTTCTGGTGGCTTTCATTTTATACTAACGTTCATTCATGCTTCTAACTTCTTAATATTCACGTGCTGCTGCATGTTGATAACACCTTACTGTATGTCCAAATGTTAGGGAAGAGCACAAAATACAAGAGTGTACAAGCTGAGCTGTAGGTGCAAATGGGACTGATGGCATCCCAAAGACAGGTATGGTCAAAATTGCAACATCTGGGGGAAAAATGAGATTTGGGGTTAATGGAATGAAATGTCTTTTCCTATTCCAACTCTTAATGCATACAGAGGCGTTTAAGGGAGAATGGCACAACTTAACTTCTACCTTCTGTGCAATAAAACCGCCACAGCAGTCAGCATCAATCCAAATGGAAACACGTGACTCCCACTACTAAAGCAATCAGCAGTGAAATATTAATGTTGAGTATAAATACAAGTAAACTGTAAAACAGGTAAAGAGAAGTCTTTGGGGAGACCTTACAGCAGCCTTCCAGTACCTGAAGGGGCCTACAGGAAGGCTGGGGAGGGACTTTTTACAAGGGCGGGTAGTGATAGAACAAGGGGAAATGGGTTTAAACTGGAAGAGAGTAAATTTAGATTAGTTATTAGGAAAAAATTCTTTACTGTGAGGGTGGAACAGGTTGCCCAGAGAAGTTGTGGATGCCCCCTCCCTGGAAGTGTTCATGGCCAGGTTGGATGAGGCTTTGAGCAACCTGGTCTAGGAAGGTGTCCCTGCTGATGGCAGGGGGGTTGGAACTAGATGATCTTTAAGGTCCCTTCCAACCCAAACCATTCTAGGATTCTATGAAATGTGAGAAACAAAAGATCAGTGGAGAGGCTTCACATATTTTATAGCTATTCCTTTAAGTTCTATATAAGTGTAGGAAGATAACATTTTTTTCCAACACAACACAGAACTGGGTAATGTATGGCAGTGACTTACAAACTAACAATTACGAAATTTAAAACTGATAAAGTGTATCAATAACAAATCTATAGGAATTATTGTAAATAGCAAGTTAAGTAATAAAAACATTTCTAAATTATTTTTTAAAAGCATAGGAAGAGTGTTCTGGGATTAATATAATTCCGTATCTTAAAAGTGATGATTATCCACAGGGATGCTGAAAGGAAAAATAAAATAACCCTAAAACGTAAAAAGCATTTCTACTCACATGTGGGGCTAAAAAAGGCATGACCATCATAAAATGCTGTAAAATAGGAAAATGCTTTTACAAGAAATTGTTGAAGAGCAAGTACTGCAATAAAACAGAACTATAATATAACAAGCCTTATGTGATTTAACAGTCAGAGATATAAACTAAACCTGGTTGTTAATTAAACATATTATGTGTTCACTGAATAAACTGTCAGCGTACTCTGAATGCCACAAATGGGTTTGCGCTCCCTTTGACTCCAAGACCTGCCTTTTTGATTGGCATTTTCCAGCTTCAGAGAAAGGAACAGAAGGCATCGTCTTCTCTCCCTCCTCTGTCTGCCCATAAACCACAGCAGGGTTTCCCCTGCAAGAAGGGCATGTGAGTTTGAAACCACTTGTTCTGAAGGAAGATCTGATCGGCATCCCAATTTGTAGGCTCCCATGCAAAGTATAGGAAACCATCCTAAACACATTGTAAAAAGACCAAACCATAACCAGTGTACTTACGGTCAAGAAAAGGGCTCCTATAACTGCCCACCAAGGTGTTGGCCTCAACCCCCTAGATGGCCTCAACATCAAGCACAGTTCCTCCTTCCTCCATTTCCCATGAAGGGCAGGCAGCAGACACATCCCTGGTGTCACCTGTCTACCCAGCAGCTCCGGGCAGCTCCCCTGGGAAAGTGAAACTGCCTTTCGCAAGGACTGAACCCCAGTAGCAGTATGGGCACAGCTTTGCCCTGAATCAATCTGCCAAGTCCAACTTTTTAAGGACTATAACACCCAATGAAGTACTGACAATCACTAACAGACCCCACTGATAATGCCCTTATATTGGTCAGTGCTAACACCATCCCGTTTGCTCTTGCCTGCATGTACATACATTTGTTGCACTGCAACCACAAGAGGACTGATGAGGTACCTTTCAGCACAGAAGGGAAAGGTAAACTTCTTTCCCAAGTCTCACAATTCTGGAAATTGCACTCAAAGACTTAAAAAAAGCAAAATATTTCTTAAGACACTATTTATTAGTTGGCCAGCATGAAAGACAGAGACTTATTACTTTCCTAAGGTATTAAACTGTTCAATAAATTAAATTATTAAGTATAGAAACAAAACTGGATATATATGCTACTTAGAATCTCCAGATATGCAACCTCCACATATGTAGGCCCAGGTACATAAAATATGGGCCCCACAGAAGTCAATGGAAATTTTGCTCTGAGCATCACTGGAATGAGGATTTCCACATTACTCTTAGTTTTGAGATAGCAGTTTCAGATGTTAAGTTACTAAATTCTTAAATAATTATTTACATGAATAAATCAAAATATATGACTGCCAGCATTAAAGTTGATAAGGAACAGGAAGTTCACAGCTAAAATAAGGTGAATGTAATACTACATGTGAAAAGAGCACTGATGCAATATATCTAGCATTTTCAAAGACAAACATAATAAAATGATTTTTTATAAAGTCATTATTTAACATAAAATTGTAACTAAGGACCCACAAAGGACAGTTCTTGGCCCTTTGCTGTTTGACAGTTTACCAATGACCTAAAAGACAAACAGTAGCTGTTGATACAAGGCACAGCTGGCAGAGGGACCAAGGGAAATGGTAAAAAGGAAGAGGATATGCCACTGATGGGACAGATCTGGATTACGCATTTGAAGGACATCAACACAGGCGACAAGGATAATGAAAAGCTACTTATTTAGGAAGAAATACAAGGGAATTTTATATAAAAGTGTTGGAATTATGGAATTATGGTGTGTAATTAGATAGGCATGAAGACTATCATAACTTACTAGATGTCTAGACGGAAAGAAGCTTAAAAATAGAAATCACTGTATGCCTATTTGGCACCAGTATGACAGATCGTATGTCTCTACCAACATCCACAATTTGAAATGTTAAAAAGCCAAAAAAGAACTTCAAGAATTACTAGGACTGAAAATAACGTCTGTTACTAACAAGTCAGAACACTAAATTTATTATATCAAGGAGGAAGTATTGAGTAGCTTAGTCCCTACCTGTATGCACCTATGAGAACAAAAGCTTCAAAACAAACTCTTCAGTAGAACAGCCAAAGGTCAAACAAGACCCAATAGCTGGAAGCTGAAGTTGGACAAATTCAGAAGAGAAAAACAGCTGGGGTGGCTTTTTTGTTCTTAAAGCAAGGGCAATTAGCCACTGCAGTGATTGCAGGTCATGTTCCAAGAGCAACTTCAGGTAGCTTCTTTAAATATGAACTCTAATGCGTGCAGTAATGCTGGGAAGTATTCTGAATGCTTTATACAGGTCAGATTAGAATATTAAAAATTTCCTCTTTCCTTATGATCAAGAAATACAGTGATAGTGCAGACTTCAGCTCACCAAACCATGCAATAAATCTGTGCGTAGAAATACCTATGCTAAAACAGAAGTTAAAATGCAGAAGGGCCAACATCTTCCCCAAGTACTGAGGCATCTAACTGTCAGAAAAATCAATGTAAATTGCATCAAAGTATGATGCAGATGACCAAATTTATAGCAACAGCCATCAGAGGATGCAACCACAAAATACGATTGTCTCTGATCACAATTGCTAAAGTCATCAATAACTCTGAACCTAAAAATATATGGATCACCGTGCTTGTTACCAGCAGGGATGTGCTGCACATAACCAAGTCAAACCAGAAAAGAGGATAATACAGGTAAATAAAATTTGGAAATAGAAACTGATCAGAGGGAACTTCCGTTTGGAAGATATCTTCAAGGGGATCTCCAGCAATCATTTAATGCAAACATCATTAGGATTAATGAAAATAGATCATCATCACTTTTTAAATACAAACATGGCTGCACCCTACATCCCAGGTATCTACGTGGCTTCTCATTCCACACGAACTAATTGCAGAACTGGAAGCTGATCAGCTGGTCATCAGCAGTCATGATATTGCTAATACTTTAATTAGTAGCATTTACAAATACGTATATTTTTAAACAAAAAAAAAAGCCCATACCCTTGGACTCTGAGCCTATCATACTGCCTTGTATTTCTCTAAATTTGCATGAAAGGCTTCAGGAAAGCCAAAGATGTATTATGGAAGGCAAGCTCTCTCAAACAATCGTCTGTTATTTTCTTTTAAAAAAGGAAGTATAGGAGGAGCCTGAGGGAAGCTTCACTTTCAACAATTTGATTTAAAAGCACTACACTGGCCATATTAAGCATATAAACTCATAAGAATAGCTGCCATTGTGAAAATATATTTCTACTCAAGGTGCAAATCCAAACATATTTAGCATTTTCACCATTGATCTGTCAACAAATACAGAAAGAAAATCTGAAAAAATCTGTCTGGCAAAGTTAGTACTCAGAAGTAATCATTCAATTACTTTTGTTTATTCAGGAAAAAATAATTTATCCCAGCAAATATAAAGTTGGACATGAAATTTTCTTCTAACCTATTGTCATATTCTCTAACATTCTCTATACCTATTCTGAAGAGGAACATCTCCAAAAAATTCCCAGTGAGCAAGTAGGTGAATCTGCACTCCTAGGATTATGACGCAGAAATTAAGACGCACAGAGCAATCCTTCAATAAATCAACAGGAAAACAGGGAGAGTATTGATTTTAGTATGCAGTATTGCACTGGGGAGGCGTATGTTAACACTGTATGCGCAGTTCCCCTTTAAACATTTTTATAAAAATACAACTAAAACAATTCATATAGATACACTAATAACAAAGGGCTAGAGAAAATGTCTTACAGCAAAAGTTAAAGAACTCTCTGATTAGTTTAGAACAAGAGAATTGAAAGGTGACTTAATTAGAGAGTATAAACATCTCACTAAGAATAAAGTATTGGAGCTCTGAAGCAGAAACCAGAGGCAATGCCTGGAAACTGAAGCCAGACAAATTCATATTAGAAATAGAGCTTAATTACATTTTTCAGCTATGAGGGTCATTAGCTACTGATGAAGTTAAAGTGAAATGTGGCTTCTTTGTCCTTCCACATCTGCAAATGAAGACCAAACACTTCTAGAAGGTGTCTTCTGTGGTAAGTACTAGCTTAATACAGGGGTAGCTGCATAAAGTCTGAAAAAGCATATATCATACAGAGCTCAACCCAGATGATGTAATGGTACTTTAAGACCTTAAAATTGCTAGGTTATATGAATCAGTGCCAAGATAAATAAATTAGCAGTAATAAACAACATAGGACCACACAGCTCCATTACAAACAGATATCCCATTTTCAGTAAGTCACTCAGCCTTCCTACACAGGACCAAGGGATCTCCATCTTGTAACAGCAATGTATTTCACTGATACGATCTCATTTCACATAATAAAAAGATTGTTCTTTTCAGGCATATCTTA